>NC_045995.1:10194952-10205467 GCF_010909765.2 Amblyraja radiata | reverse complement strand
GGGAGAGAGAGAGAAAGAGGAGAGAGAGAGGATGAAGAGAGGAGAGAGAGAGACGATGAGATGAGAGAGAGAGAGAGATGAGAGAGAGAGAGAGAGGCAGGCTGTGTCTGTCTCAGCTCCAGTGGCTGAGAAGTTTTAAGCAGCCTTTGAAGGATTCTGTCGCTGGGAAAGGAACAGAGGCAGTGGGGATTCATAGTCTGACTTATTGTTGGACTGTTGAAACTTTCCAATGCTTTAAAGACTCCTCCATTTAGCGCGAAAATCCCTTGATAATTTTCTGCATTGTCGAGGGAGCAGGGTGCGGCTGTCATTGGCGGACTGCCAAGAGTGCCTGGATATCGAGGGTTTGAAGTTTTTCGGTGCCTTTGCGGTGTTTTGGCACTGATTCTCTGCCCTAAAGTCATTTTGCACAGTGCGGTTGCCTGGCTTAATGTGAAGACGGTGCTTTTGTGTTCGGCAAGAAAGGGCGACCTGGCATTCTGGCGTGGACGAGTTTGGAACATTCCTTCTTCTGCTGGAGGACTTTGCTTTTTGAGGATTGCTTTGGACTGTGACTGTCCCTGGGAATTAATTTGCTGAGCTGCTGGAGGGACGGGAGCTGGTTTGTGACTCTGCCCGGATGGCGATGGCGGGGGCGCGGCAGAAGGTGAGGAGCTACGCAGCAGCGACATCAGCAGCGGAAGCGAGGCCATCTGAACATGAGCCTCATGTTGACTTGGACTGGGACAGTTTTGGTATCTCGGTTCAAACTGGGCCCCAGATGTCCAGGGGAGCAATTACGAAGGCTATGAATGCCCTTCTTGGTAGGGGGGCTATTGTCTCTTCCGAGCTCGAGAGGGGAAAGGTTGAGATGATATTGAAGAAACGGGAGGATGTGGCCACAGTGGTGGAGAGGGGGATTTCAGTGGGGGGGGGTCCATATACAGGTGGACCCATGGGTGTCCAGGGTGAGACCGGTTCTCCTGCGGAGTTGCCCCTACATGTATTCCGGATGCGACACTCATTCCACACCTGTCTCAGATTGGGGAGGTGCGGTCTAAGTGCTTAGGCTCATGCACCTGGGGGGGGACCCGGAGGAAAAAGGGATTCTCAGTTTCAAAGGAGGGTGTTTGTAAAGGTGGGGGAGGGGGAAGGCGATGAGGGGAGTTTCGAGGTGGAGTGTAGGGGTCTCCCTAGAACCGTGCGTTGGAGTTGGGGAAAGGCACGGTGTCATGCGTGCGGTGGTTATGGACATCTCCGTAGGGAATGTCCTAATCATGGGGTCGCTGCCAGAACCTCTAGCGCAGCGGCCCAGGAACGCACTGCTGGCCCATCAGCGGTGGCTCGTCATGCCTCGGAGGGGCGGGGGGGAGGCGCTGAACTGGCTGGGGCTGCTGGCACTGCCTCGGTGATCCGGGGCAGCGGGGATAGCCCTTCTGGGTCTGTAGTTTCCGCCTTGGGGACCCGGGGCAGCGAGGGCCCCCACCCCCTACATTCTGAACATGTGGGGGTGGCTGAAGGTGAGGCACAGGGGGAGGGAGGAGAGGAATGGGAGCAGCTGAAGAAGAGGAAGAAAAAGCAGAAAAAGATCACCCAAGAGGTGCCTGTTAGCTCCAGGGAGGCCCAGAGTGAAACTGCCGTGGCCCAGCAAGGAGCTGAGGTGGCTCTGACGGGAGTAGGGAAGGTAACACGTGCGGGTGGTAAAGTGGCTGGGGGTAGTGTGGAGGAGGAAGACCCTTTCTTTATGGAGGTCACCACACCGCCGCATGCTAGTGGGACAAAAAGGAGGATTGGGCCTGGCGAGGAAGAGCATGGACGTGAGTCCAAAGTAAGGGGGGTGCAGTTTTCCAGTCCTTCCACCACCGATGTGGGTGGAGGTCAGGAAATGACGTCTACTGGGTTGGAGGTTGAGCCTCCGCTTCAGGGTTCTCTCGAGGGTACCATAGGGTCAGGTGACGGGGTAGACCCCTCTGGAGCTGTGTCCTCTGGGCGGGGGGAGGTTCTTTCATCACAGGGGCCCTCCGAGGGAGGTATCTCATCGTGTGTTGATCTTGGCTCCCCTGGGGGTGCGTCCTCTGGGTCGGAGGAGGTCCCCTCGTTTCAGAGGCCTACTAAGGGTGTTAGCACGCAGGAGGGTGGGGTAAGCTCCCCTGGTAGTGTGGACCCTGAGACGGGGGACGAGCAGAGTCAGCCCGAGGGAGGGGGGCCGGGGGGAATGGTGTACCAATCAGTGCTCAATATTGGAGCCAGTGGAGGTGCCGAGGTGTGTATTGTACTGCCGGCTGAGTTGGCAGGGGAGAGGAAAAAGACTGGTGGAGAGCCTCTGGGTGTTGCCAGTGGAGGGGGTGCTTTCGGTGCTGTGGAGGTCGGAGTTGTTTCGGGCAGCGACCTTCTTTCGGATTCTGGGGGTGCCAGTTTACCACAGACCCTGGGGGTGCCTCTTGTTTTCTCTTCCCCAGGCCCAGATGTGGAGGGTGAGGACAGAGCGCAGGAGCCCAGCCAGGCAGTGGGCTGCGTGATGCGGATAGGGGTTTCGGGACCCTTCCCCGGCATTGATCCTGGGGGTGGTGACATGTCGGAGGAGGGAGAGAGGGATGGGGCCAGTTTGTGTGAAGGGGTTGGCGAAATTCCAGAGAGCTCTGGTCTTTCGACTTCTGAAAATGACCTTGGTGATGCTGAGCGTGTTGTGTCAGGTGCGAGAAACTTGGCCGATAGCCCAGGAACCAAGGACGAACCAAGTGCTATCATCTGCGAGTTGCTGGAATTCCTAAAAACAAGCCGCAGCAACAAGAAAAAGGTTGAGGCTGCTAAGAGACGGTGGGGTGATCTGTCGGCCTTAGTTGAAACTCTCGAGGCTATCCTTGCCAGCGAGGATAGTGGTCTTCCAGGCTCTGAGCAGGGCCAGCTTAGGGGCTTTTTGGAGTTCCTAAGAGAGAGGGCTACAGAGCCCAGGAGAAGTGGGAGGATTTCAAACTAATGTACCAGTGCATTCACATTAGTTACCCTAAATTTAAACGGGAGTAGAGCGAGTTTTCGCAGATTCCAGCTTTTATCGGTCCTTAGGGAGGGGAAATTTGCAGTGTGTTTTCTGCAGGAGACGCATACTGTTGTCAGTGATGAACCCACCTGGAGATTGGAGTGGGAAGGTGAGGTCTATATGAGTCATCTTAGCTCAAATTCGAGTGGGGTGGCCATTCTGTTGGCTCAGAATTTCTTGCCCAATATTATAAAAGTGCAAGAAGTTGTGCCAGGACGTTTGCTCCATCTGGCCGTGAGCCTGGATGGCATGCCGTTGCATTTCATTAACGTGTATGCCCCCAGCTCCGGCACGATGCAGTCCGGCCTACTTCAGGAGGTGAGTGCTCTGTTGAGCACTATTGATCGGGGAGAGTGTGTCTTCCTTGGGGGGGACTTTAACTGCACACTTGAGGTGCGAGATCGTTCTGGTACTCAGTGTGCCCCTGCTGTAGCGAAGAAGCTGAGAGGGTTGATAGATTCTTTTGAGTTGGTTGATGTGTGGCGGGACCTCAACCCAGACTCCACTGCTTTTTCGCGGAGGTCTGAGGGCGGTGGATCCCGCATTGATCGAATCTATATCTCCCGAGCGTTTGTTTCCCGTGTCTCGGCGGCCTCAATGCAGCTGGTGCCATGCTCGGACCATTGTCTGGTGCGTGCGGATTTTAATCCAGCGTGCGCTCGGGCCGGGTCTGCGTACTAGCACTTTAATAACCGGCTGCTGGAGGATCGGTGTTTCCGGGAGTCATTCAGTCGGTTTTGGGTGAGGTGGAGAGAGAGGCAGAGGTGCTTCTCTTCCCTTAGGCAGTGGTGGGATGTGGGGAAAGCTCACATCCGTATTTTTTGTAAGGAATACACGTGGGGGTCGACCGGGCGGCGGGACTCAGCGGTTGAGAAGCTTGAGAGGGAGCTGAGGGACGCAGAGTCTCGCCTGGGTCAGGTTGGAGGTGAATCTTGCGAATGGGATGTGTTTCATGAGAAGAAGGAAGCCTTGAGGAACCTGCAACTTGAGAGGTCCCGAGGCGCTTATGTGAGGGCGCGGGTCCAGATGCTGCACGATCTGGATCGAGCTTCGCCTTTCTTTTTCTCTCTGGAGAAAGGGCGGGGAGCCCGCAAACAGCTCGTGGAGCTGCTAGCAGATGATGGCTCCTCTGTCACGGATCCAGAGAGGATTAGTGCCTTGGTCAGGTCCTTTTATGGATCCCTGTTCACCGCAGGTAGAGTCAGTGGGGAAGCTCAGCAGGACCTGTGGGAGATTCTACCGATTATTGAGAGGGAGGAGGCCGATATTCTTGATGGCCCTTTATCTTTGGAGGAGTTGACTCGAGCATTGCATCAGCTCAAGAGGGGTAAGTCCCCGGGGCTGGATGGGCTGACGGTAGAGTTTGTAAGAGCTTTCTGGGGTATCCTGGGGGGTGATTACATGTTGGTTCTGGGGGAGAGCCTGGCGACCGGGGAGATGCCCCTCTCGTGGCGTAGAGCAGTTGTTGTCCTGCTGCCCAAGAAGGGGGAACTCCGCTTGTTGAAAAACTGGCGCCCGGTCTCTCTCCTATGCACAGAGTATAAAGTTTTTGCACGGGCGATGGCAAATCGCCTGGGCTCCGTGCTGTCCCAGTTGATTCACTATGACCAGTCCTACACAGTCCCTGATTGGTCCATTCAGGATAACATCCACCTGGTTAGGGACCTGATTCATCTAGCACAGGGAACTGGTCAGTCAGCTGCTTTTCTGTCTCTTGATCAGGAGAAGGCTTTTGAAAGGGTAGAGCATGAATACCTTTTCGGGACGTTGCAAGCGTTCGGATTTGGACCGCATTTTGTGGCCCGGGTCCGCCTCTTGTATGCTGCAGTGGAGTGTCTTGTGAAGGTTAATGGTGGGTTGTTGGCTCCCTTTCATTTTGGGAGGGGGGTCCGTCAGGGGTGCCCCATGTCAGGTCAGTTGTACGCGGTCTGTGTGGAGCCGTTCCTGTGTCTTCTTCGGAGGAGGTTGACAGGCCTGGCCCTACCGGGCCCGGGGGTGGAGTTGGTTCTTTCGGCATATGCCGATGATGTACTCCTTATGTTCACCGATCCTGGTGACCTGCGGAGGATGCGTGATTGCCAGAAGATATTCTCGGCTGCATCTTCTGCCAGGATTAATTGGAGCAAGTGCTCTGGACTTTTAGTGGGTCAGTGGCAGGTGGACTCCCTGCCAGAGGAGATGGCAATGTTTGCGTGGAGCACCACGCACCTCCTCTATCTGGGGGTGTACCTGAGTCCCACTGAGGATGCTTGGCCGGCAAACTGGCAGGAGTTGGAGACGAAAGTGGTTGCCCGGCTGGGGCGCTGGTCACGCCTGCTTGGAGTTCTTTCTTTTCAGGGGAGGGTGTTGGTCATAAACCAGCTGGTGGCCTCCATGTTATGGTACCGGCTGGCTACTCTTGTCCCGCCTTCCATTTTTGTAAATGCTTTACAGATGAAGCTGGTGGATTTCTTTTGGGGAAATAGGCAGCACTGGGTTTCCGCAGCGGTCCTGAGTCTCCCGTTAGAGGAGGGGGGCCAGTCCTTGGTATGCGTGCGTACCCAGGTGGCGGCTCTCCGCCTCAGGACTCTGAGGAGGTATATGTATATAGAGAACCCCCCCAGATGGCACGTTTTGGCCACGTATTTTTTCCGACGGGGTCGTTGTCTAAGGGGGGTCTCGCGGCTCCCGGAGGCGGGCATCAGTCGACCCGCCCTAAGGGGCTTGCCTGTTTTCTACCGGGATGTGTTAAGAGTGAGGAATCTGGTTGTTTTCAGCCAGCGTGTTGCTCCACGAGGGGAGGGGGATGTTGCGGCTGCGGAGTGGCCGGTCCTCACCAAATCATGGCGGGTGTCGAGGAGAGGCATGCGCCTAGAGTGGTTTTGAATGAGCTCTTACCCGCTCCGTCAGATCTGCTCATCGGGCCTCGGTTCCGGGACATATCTCGGGCACCGGCTCCACACAACCTGAGCCGCCTTTCGGAGATGGATAGCGTGCCGTTTCGTGACGCGAAGAGACGCTCACTGTATAGAATGTTCCTGCACATTCTGCACCTCCTTGCCTTCGTCTCCCGTCCCGACACTCCATGGCGGACGGTGTTACCACCTGAAGGCGGGGAAGGTCCCCAGTGGGGGTCCCTCTACAAGGGAGTTGTCCCCCTTTACATTGGGGACCTGGGGTGGAGAGTGCTGCACGGAGCGGTGGCATGTATCAAACTTTTGAGTCGGTTCACGGACTCGGCCACTGCCTGTATTTTTTGTGGCGAGGAAGAGACCGTGTTCCACATTTATATGGAGTGTGAGAGGCTACTGCCCCTGTATCAATATCTGAAGGGGTTGTTGCTAACATTTTAGTCCTACGATTCTTGTGTTTGGACACAAGGTAGGTTGTGGGGAGAGCCAAGTGGGAGGGTGGGACCTACCTGTCGGTCTACTCCTGGGCCTGGCCAAGATGGCCATACGCGGGTCCAGGCAGCAGGCGATGGATGGTCAGGCAAGGGTCGGCTGCTTGCCCCTCTTTCGGGCCTACGTCCGTGCACGTGTGTCCCTGGAGAGGGAACATGCGGTGTTCACGGGGACTTTGGAGGTATTCCGTGGGCGCTGGTCACCGCGAGGGGTTGAGAGTATTGTGAATAATGATTGTAATGTTGTACTATAATGACACTTGGTATAATGTAATTTCGCTTTGTGTATGACGTGATCTGTTGTATTATTTGATGTGTTGAATAAAGTCTTGGAAATTTAAAAAAAAAAAAAAAAAAAAAAAAAAAAAAGAGAGAGAGAGAGAGAGGAGGGGAGAGAGAGAGAGAGAGAGAGAATGAGGGAGAGGGAGAGGGAGAGGGAGAGTGAGAGGAGGGGGAGAGAGAGAGGAGGGGGAGAGAGGAGGGGGGGGAGAGGAGGGGGGGAGAGAGAGGAGAGGAGGTGAGGAGGGGGAGAGAGAGCGGAGGGGGGAGAGAGGGAGGGGGAGAGAGGGGAGGGGGGAGAGAGGGGAGGGGGGGTGAGAGGGGAGAGGGGGGAGAGAGGGGAGGGGCGAGAGGGGAGGAGGAGAGGCAAGGCAAGGCAAGGCAAATTTATTTATATAGCACCATTCGTGCAAACTGCAATTCAAGGTGCTTTACAGGAAAGAAAAAATAAAATAGTCAATAATTAAAAATTGCAAAATAAGCAATACGACAAACGTATGAATAATAAACAACGTAAATGAAACAATAAAACGATTTTAAAAAGCACATAAAAGGGTTAAAATTAGACGGTTAAGATTACCTGCATTTCGGGTTATGGAAAAGCTATATTAAACAACAGTGTTTTTAGGCCTGATTTAAATGCGCTTACAGTTTGTGCACACCTCAGGTGTTCAGGGAGCTTGTTCCACAGGTGTGGAGCATAAAAACCGAATGCTGCTTCAGCCTTTTTAGTTCTGACCCTGGGAACACAGAGTAAACCTGTCCCTGAAGACCTGAGGAGTCTAGGCGCCTCATCTACAACAAGTAGGTCAGAGATGTATTTTGGACCAAGACCATTCAGTGCCTTGTAGGTCAGTAACAGAATTTTAAAATCTATCCTCTTACACACAGGGAGCCAGTGCAAAGATTTAAGGACAGGTGTAATGTGGTCCATTTTCTTGGTGTTGGTCAAGACTCTGGCAGCGGCATTTTGGATAAGCTGCAGTTGTTTAATTGATTTTTTATTGAGACCTGTAAAGATGCCATTACAATAATCTAACCTACTAAAAATATATGCATGAACAAGTTTTTCAGTGTCGTCTTTGGATAGAAATCCCTTGATTCTTGCTATATTTTTTAGATGGGGAGAGGGGATGGGGGAGGGGGGGAGAGCGGTGGGTGGGTAGAGAGGTAGGGGGAGAGAGATGGGGGGGGAGACAGAGGTGGTTGGGGCAGGGGTGGCATGTATGAGCGAGGGTGGCGGGGATGAGCGGGTGTTGGCGGGGATGAGCGCGGGGGGGGGGGGTGGAGGAAGGTTTGGGCCACGCGGCAGCGGCGCCTGTTGTTGAGGTTACAGCCGCTGATGGAAACGTTGGACCGGGCGGGCGGACACCCCCTCCCCATTCCACTACTTACCTGGTGTAGACGCGAGGCATCGCGCTCAATGGCTGAAGCACAAATGACGGTCTGATCCCGCCCGGGCCCACTACGCACACGCGGATAGATGGCGCCATTTTGTGCCGCTTCCCCAACTGCGCAGGCGCGGGCGGGCGCATTTCTTTCTCCCCCAGCGGCCGGAGCCGGAATTGCGGGCGATTTCCCCACAAAGTGGAAACGCTGTTTGTGCTCCGATTTTTAAAAAAAATTCTGGGGATTTTTTTCTTACTCTGGCGGGAAAAAGGGGGTGCAGTCGCACCCCCCGCACCCCCCCCCCCTACGGACGGACATGAGGTGTGGCTCATTTCCCCTCATCCCTGAGCATTCCCTCTTCATGGGTGGGAGGGAAGGGGGGAGGGTGGGAGGGAAGTGGGGTGTGTGATAGGGTGGGTGTGCGGTGGGAGGGGTGTGTGTGGATGGAGAGGTGTAGGAAGGGGGGAGAGGGTGGTGTGGGGAGAGGGGTGTGGAGGAGGAGGGGGCTTGTGGGGAGAGGCGGTTGTGGGGAGGGGGTTTCTGCGTGGGGGTGGTGGTTGTGTGGATGGGGGTTGTGTGGGAGGGGTGCGGGTATGTGCGTGTGGGTTGTGTGGGGGGGCGGGTTTGTGGGCAGGGTGGGTGTGTGGGTGGAGGGTGTGTGGCGGGGTGGGTGTGTATGCGTGGGGCTTGAGTGGGGGGGAGGGATGTGTAGTGGGGGGCGAGGTGTGTGTGAGTGGGGGGGGGGAGTGAGCTCGGAGAATACATGGGGCAGAGCCATGGAGGAGAGGGGGGCATCATGGGGTAGTAGCCAGGAAGGGGAACCAGAGGGGTAGTGGCTAGAACTGGCGATGCGATGGCGACTCACAGCGGGCGCTGGTCGCTGGTCATTCTTCTTCGCCGGTATCAGAGTCTCCGCTTTCCGTTTGGCAACATCGGTGACATTTCCAACGCTGGGCTGGGCTGTGCTGGGTACCCGACGCTGGGCTGGGCTGGGTAGCCGACGCTGGGCTGGCCTACGCTGGGCTGGGCTGGATCGTGTCGGATTTCTGAGGCAGGGCTGGGCTGCTACTTGGGGCTGGGCTGCTGCTTGGGGCTGGGCTGCTGCTTGGGGCTGGGCTGCTGCTTGGGGCTGGGCTGCTGCTTGGGGCTGGGCTGCTGCTTGGGGCTGGGCTGCTTCGGTCCCTCCCATTGGAAACCTCCGCCGGCCATCTTCAGCTCCAGTAAAGACGCGACGCCGCAGGAACAGGGCGGACGTCCCGGAGAGTGACAGGGGAAGAGACTAATCCGCACGGCGCTGACTGGCGGGAGAAGAGATTGATCTGCGCACGCGCTGTTTTAAAGATTTTTAAACCTCGCTAACTTTTACGACATTCAACCGATCAGAATGGAAAATGGTGCATTCACAGCATAGGAGACCGGCAAGTCAACTGGCAAAAATTCGGAGAGCGATCGCGAACCATTTTTGGTTTGAATAAACAGATTTTTTTTTGTGTTGTAATTCTATACATTTGGGTTTATTATATACTTCTTATGAAAGAGGGATATCGAAAAATATAATTTGTTTTTCAAATTAAAAAAAACAATAAAAAAACAAGGCTCGAAGTCCTGAGAGCAACCCATCGTTTGGAGTTTAGTTGGAGTTCTTGTGTTCAATAGCCTGATGGGTGTTGGGGAGACCATCAACACTTCCCAGGATGGAAATATCAAATAGTAGAGAACATAGATATAAGGGTCAGAGGGGCAAAGCTTAAAGGAGATGTGCAGTGCAGGTTTTTAAATACAGATTTCGGAGAGTTCCTGGAACACACTGCCAGAGTTAGTGGAGGATGCAGATATAATAGTGGCATTTAAGAGACATGTTTAGATCGGCAAATTAATATACATATACATGTACAAAATAATATTATGTGTAGACAGATAAGAGTTGGTCTTGGCATTATGTTCAGCTTCGTTATTTTAGCTACAAAAATCATATGAAGGAACCATTAATTTAAGTTTAATATCGGAATGAGAGATTGCAACCTTCACATGGTCTACCCTGTTTCGACTAATGCAATCAACCCGATGTGCCCAAACAAATAGATCAAATAGAACAAGTTGTTCTATGACTTCAGAATTAAGGGACAGAAGTTTAGGGGTAACATGAGGGGGAACTTCTTTACTCAGAGAGTGGTAGCGGTGTGGAATGAGCTTCCAGTGGAAGTGGTGGCGGCAGGTTCGTTGGTATCATTTAAGAATAAATTGGATAGGCATATGGATGAGAAGGGAATGGAGGGTTATGGTATGAGTGCAGGCAGGTGGGACTAAGGGAAAAAATTGTTCGGCGCGGACTTGTAGGGCCGAGATGGCCTGTTTCCGTGCTGTAATTGTTATATGGTTATATGGTTATAAGTTGACCTACAACTTTAGGGTGTGCACGCCATACGCAAGAAGAAGAAAAAGAAGAATT
>NC_045995.1:10097452-10189952 GCF_010909765.2 Amblyraja radiata | reverse complement strand
TCATCGACCACAATCAGCAAATTCTCCTCGTCGAGGCTGGCATAGTCACAGTGAATCCTATTCCACGGTCTCTCAGGAAACCCTCGTGGATGGATCTGAGCTGCAATGTTGACTCTGCTGAAACTTGGACAATTTCTCACCTGTTGTTCCAACTCTTTGTTGATTCCTGGCCCCCATACGTATGATCTTGCCAATGCCTTAATTTTCACAATGCCAGGGTGTGTGCCATGCAGTTCTTCAAGGATTCTAGTCCTCATCTCCAGATTATCTGGAATGACCACTCGTGATCCCCACAGGATTATGTCATCCTCCACTGACAGCTCTTCTTTCTTGCTGGCAAAGGGCTTTACTTCTTCTGGAAGAATCCTTGCTCTTGGCCATCCTTCCACGATGTGGTTCTTCACTTTGGAAAGAACTCAGTCCTTCTTGGTGGCTCTCTTCACTTCCTGTGCATCAACGGGACATGTGTCCAGATCGGTGAGCAAGTTGAAGTGTGCCTCTGGTGCTTCATCGAGCTCCGCGAGCTCAGGATGATTCCATGAAGACTCTTCTTCGTGGATCGGAAAGCGCGACAACGCATTTGCATTCTGGTGTTGCCTTCTTGCCTTCTCGATGGACTATCTTGTAACTGTAGGCAGACAGTTTTATATGGTATATTGCTACGTGAGCAGAGGCCATTGGGCTGGCAGGCTTGTGGTCTCCAAAGAATCCCATCGGAGGCTTGTGATCAGTCACAATGGTGAAAGACCTCCCCTGTAGCTGCTTGTGGAACTTCTTCCGTCCAAAGTTATGGATGAACCCCCCTTTTCATATTATGCGTCGTTCACTTTGCTGGGCTTGAGAGTGAGTGAAGCAAAAGCTATCGGATGTTCTTGTCCATCTGAATCCACATGGCTTATCACAACACCTAAGCCATAGGGGCTTGCATCAGTTTGGAACAAGATTGTTTTGGCTGGATCGTAATGCATCAGCACACTATCACTCTGAAGAAGACACTTGGATCTCTGGAATGCCTGCTCTTGTTCCTTTCCCCATGTGAACATGGGATCAGGCTTGCTGCTTCTCCTCCCACTCTTTGAATCTGCTGATCTGTACTCATCATTCAGCATTAGAGTCAACGGTGCAATCTCCTGTGACAGGTTGGGTATAAACTTCCTGTAATACCCAAGTAAGCTGAGGTGTGCCTGGAGTTGGCTTTGGTTCACAGGCCACTTTGCTTCCCCCACCGAGTCAACTTTGTCTTGAAGAGGACGAAAACCATTCTTGTTCAGTCGATGTCTGAGATATTCGACTGACTTACATCAGTGCACAATTCTCTTTCTTCAGACGTAACCCACTGGTCTCAAGTCTTCACAGGATCACTTCCAGGTTCCTGAGGTTCTCTTCGTCAGTCCTTCCGCTGATGATGATATCACCCAGATACGGCTTGCACATGGGAATATCCACTAGCCATTGTTCTCTGGAACATGGCTGGTGCGCTGGATATCCCAAAGTGTAACCTGGTATACTCGAAGAGACCTTTGTGTGTATTGATTGTGCTCAACTTCCGAGCATCAGGGTCTAACTCTATCTGATGATAGGCATGGGAGAGGTCTAGTTTAGAGAACTTTGCTCCTCATTCTAGTTCCTGCAGGAGATCCTTCAACGTTGGAAGTGGATACTGTTCCACTTTCAGCAACTTATTTGCTGTGAGCTTGTAATTGCCACAGACTCTCATGCTCCCATCCGGTTTCGTAACATCGATGATCGGCCATGCGAAATATGTTGTCTTCACCAGCTTGCTAATGCCATCCTGCAACAAGTCATCCAATGTGGCATCAATCTGCTTTCTAGCAGCATATGAAACATGGGCTGCCTTGTAAAACTTTGCCCCATTGTTTTCATCTTGTGGATACACTTTGGCTTGGTATCCCTTCAGTACTCCATGGATGCCGTTATCAAACAGCTTGGCGTGCTTGTGGAGTATTGAGCTCATGGCATTTTGCACTACTGGGTGGGATTAGGCTTGAATCCGTCGTGTTCTGGCTCGCCATATTTGACAGCAATCCAGGGTACATCCTCACCAGTCTCGCCCCATTAGGCTTGCACCTTTCCTTAGTACCACTAGGGTCAGTGTTTCTGGCTTCCTGTGAGGTTCGAGCTGTACCTGTACCGCTGCTTGTCTGTAAATGTCTATCTTCTCACCTGTGTAGGATTTCAGCTTGAGGCTATGGGGATCTAGTTTGTGGTCCTGACTGAGTATTCTGAAGACTTCTTCTGGTACGATAGTCCATGGAACTCCAGTGTCAACTTCTAGTTGTACCTCGCTGCCGCTCACTATCACAGTGGCTGTATACGGGTCAGAGGGGGAAGAGAGGGGAGGGGGAAGAGAGTGGAGGGGGGAGAGAGGAGGGAGGGGGGGTGAGATGGGGGGGGGTGAGATGGGGGGGAGGGAGGAGAGGGGGGAGAGAGGGGAGGGGGGAGAGGGAGGGGGGGGAGAGGGGGGAGGGGGGAGAGGGGGGGGGGGGAGAGGGAGGGGGAGAGAGGGAGGGGGGGAGATAGGGGAGGGGGAGATAGGGGAGGGGGAATAGAGGGGAGGGGGAAAGAGAGGGGAGGGGAGAGGGGAGGAGAGGGGAGGGGGGAGTGGGGAGGGGGGAGGGGAGGGGAGAGGGGAGTGGGGAGAGGGGAGGGGGAGAGAGGAAGGGGAAGAGGTGAGGGGGAGAGAGAGGAGAGAGGAGGGGGGAGAGAGGGGAGGGGAGGAGAGAGGGGAGGGGGAGAGAGGGGAGGGGGGAGCGGGTGAGGGGGGTAGAGAGGGGAGGGGGAAGAGAGGGGAGGGGTAGAGAGGGGAGGGGAGCAGAGGGGAGCGGGGCAGAGGGGAGGGGGGAGAGAGGGGAGGGGAGGAGAGAGGGGAGGGGGAGAGAGGGGAGGGGGAGATGGGAGGGGGGTAGAGAGGGGAGGGGTAGAGGGGAGGGGGGTAGAGAGGGGAGGGGGAGAGAGGGAAGGGGGAGAGAGGGGAGGGGGGAGAGGGGAGGGGGGTAGAGAGGGGAGGGGGAAGAGAGGGGAGGGGTAGAGAGGGAGGGGGGCAGATGGGAGGGGGGAGAGAGGGGAGGGGGGGAGAGGGGAGGGGGGAGGAGAATGGGAGAGGGGGGAGGGGGAGGGGGGAGAGAGGGGAGGGGGAAGAGAGGGGAGGGGGGAGAGAGGGGAGGGCGGAGAGAGGGGAGGGGGAGGTAGGGGAGGGGGAAAGAGGGAGGGAGAGAGAGAGGGGAGGGGGGAGAGGGGGGGGGGACAGGGGAGGGGGAGACAGGGGAGGGGGAGAGGCAGAGAGGGGGAGAGAGAGGGAGGGGGGGAGAGAGGGGAGGGCGGAGAGAGGGGAGGGGGGAGAGAGGGGAGGGGGAGACAGGGGAGGGGGAGACAGGGGAGGGGGAGGACAGGGAGGGAGGGGGAGGGGTAGACAGGGAGGGGAGATGAGGGGAGAGAGGGGAGGGAGGGGGAGAGAGGGAGGGGTAGGGATGAGGAGGGGAGGGGGGAGAGAGAGGGGAGGGGGAGAGAGAGGAGGGGGAGAGAGAGGAGAGGGGGGAGAGGGGAGGGGGAGAGAGGGGAGGGGAGAGAGAGGGGAGGGGATAGAGGGGAGGGGAGAGAGGGGAGAGGTGGGGGGAGAGGTGGGTGGGGGGAGAGAGAGAGGTGGGGGGGAGAGAAGTGTGGGGGGGGGGTGAGAGAGAGGTTGTTGGGGCGGGGGTGGCGGGGATGAGCGGGTGGAAGAAGGTTTGGGCCCCGCCGCAGCAGCGTCTGCTCGCCCCCCGGGCGGACGCCGCACCCCCCTCCACAACTTACCTGGATTAGACATGAAGTCCAACTGGCAGTCTGATCCCGTCCGGTCGCCCCCCCCCCCCCCTCGCCTTCGGACGGCCAAGCGATATTAGCCGGGACATCCCGTACAGGGCCGCCCTTGTCCCATATTTGACCGCTACTACTCGGGTCCAGCGGATTGTCGAATCGTCCGGCCCGCCTCGCCCGTCCCTGAAGTAGTGCAGCCCATGGAGTGCAGCTGCAGCAGCAGCAGTGCCTCGCCCGTGGCCCCGTCGGTCGGTCGGCAGAGCCCGGCCAGCTGTCCAACCTTCGGTCCTTCACTGACCGCCGACACCACCATCACCCCTCCTTCTCGCCGGCTGATCGCCGATTCACAAGTTGGACGGGGCACTGGGCCAAAACTCCTCAGCTGGCCCGCCGGCTGGGCTTTGTGTGCAGTCCAGCACCCGGGCCAACTCATAATTCACCCAGCCACGGCCCAGTCGGCCAACGGATTGCCGTCGGGGCATTTGTCCCGTATTTTGACCTTTTGTCAAGATTCAAGATAGATTTAAGATAGATTTAATTGCCACATGTGCCAGATGGCACAGTGAAATGAATTCCCATACAGCCATACAATAAAAATAAACAGGACACAACACACTATAGAATTTAACACAAAACATTCCCACACAGCAGAATCAAAGTTTCCCACTGTGTGGGAAAGCACCAAAGTTAATCTCTTCCTCCACTGTTCCCCGTGGTCAGGGCCTCCCCAAGCCCTCCGCAGTTGCAGCTACGGGCGGCCCTATGTCCAGGACCGCTCGCCGGGGGGTTGTAAGTCCGACGTTGGGGCTGCGGGACGTCCTCATCGGCGTGGACACAGAGTCGGCGGCTTCCAATGTCCGTAGGTCGCGCCGGGTGGAGAATTGCTGCTGTAAGCCCTCTGCGAGGCGACCCAGGACTCCACGATGTTGTTCAGCGCCGCCCGCGTTGGAAGCTCTCCGCACCAGGGCTCCACGATGTTGGAGCAACGGCCCAACGCTCCGGAGCTCCAAGCGGCGACCCAGGTAGGCATCGCCCGCTCCGCGGTGACTCCAGCGCTGCGCCGCCGCTGTAGCAGTCCTGGTCCTGTCCCGGTCCCCGGCAGGAAAGGCCGCTCCGATCCAGCTGGTAGGCCGCGAGGTGGGGGGCGAGGACGCGACTCGGAGAAATAGTCGCGTCCCCGCCAGGAAGAGACTGGGAGACGGTTTCCCCCTTACCCTGCCCCCCTCCCCCACATAGAAAAGTGAAAGTTTCCCCCTAAAACAGACTTTAGACTAAAAATAAAAAAAAGATAGAAATAACAGAGGCTGCTGCCAGTGCAGCGCCCCTAGTGGAGTCCCATATTTGGGAACAGGAAAGTTGGCGATCCTGGTCTCAGGTTATATTTTATCTGTTTGGTTTCTTGTCACCTTCATCCAACCATCATCTTCCTCGATCTCCAGCCCCCCTGTCCCGTTTTCACACCTCACACCTCCTTATCTCTGTGTGTCTCCCTCTGCTCCGACTCTCACTGAAGAAGGGCCTCGACCCGAAACGTCACCCATTCCTTCTCTCCAGAGATGCTGCACTTCCCGCTGAGTTACTCCAGCATGTTTGTCTCGATATTAAATATATATTTCCTCACATTCCCCCGCCCCCCTCCCTCTTTGCCGACTCCCAGGTATCTGAAAATGGATGAGATCTAGAGGGATTTCCGCAGTAAACTCACCCTGTTGGAGCGCAGGCTGAAAGGTATGGAACATGTTCAGTAACAAGATCACCAACAAGTTGCTGTGTTTAGTTTTAGAGATACATCGCGGAAACTGGCCCTTCGGCCCACCGAGTCTGTGCTGACCATCGATCGCCGGTTCACACACTAGTTTAGTTCAGAGGTACAGCGCGGAAACAGACCCTTTCAATGGGGTTACAAAGACGGGGAGAGGGGGTGTAGGGGGCCGGTGGGGAGGGGGAAGGGGAGGAGACAGAGACACTTACCAGCCCCCATGAGGGAACTTTAAGCCCCTGGAAATAATATTGAAAGAGAAGGATATGAGAAGGGAGAATGGTCTCATCCCGAAATGTCGCACATTCCTTCTCTCCAGAGATGCTGCCTGACCCGCTGAATTACTCCAGCACTTTGTACCTGTCCACGTTCTCCACAGAGATGCTGCCTGACCCGCTGAGTTACTCCAGCACTTTGTACCTGTCCACGTTCTCCAAAGATGCTACCTGACCCGCTGAATTACTCCAGCACTTTGTACCTGTCCACGTTCTCCAAAGATGCTACCTAATTTTGGAGACTTTAGACTTTAGAGATACAGCGCGGAAACAGGCCCTTCGGCCCACCGAGCCGTGCCGACCAGCAATCCCCGCACACTAATACTATCCTACACACACACTGGGGGCAATTTACAATTTTACCGAAGCAAATTAACCTACAAACCCGCACGTCTTTGGAGTGTGGGAGGAAACCGGAGCACCCGGAGACAACCCACGCAGGTCACGGGGAGCACGTGCAAAATCTGCACAGACAGGATGGTCCAAAGACGTGCGGCTAAAAGGCTTCAGTAAATTGTCCCTTTGGATGAGATCATCCCCAATCAGTACCCCGTTCCTTCCTTCTCCCCATATCTTCTGACTCTGCTATCTTTAAGAGCCCTATCTAGCTCTCTCTTGAAAGCATCCAGAGAACCGGTCTCCACCGTCCTCTGAGGCAGAGAATTCCACAGACTCACAACTCTCTGTGAGAAAAAGTGTTTCCTCATCTCCGTTCTATATGGCCGACCCCTTATTCTTAAATTGTGGGCCCTGGTTCTGGACTCCAACATCGGGAACATGTTTCCTGCCTCTAGCGTGTCCTAACCCTAAATAATCTTATATGTTTCAATGAGATAGAAACATAGAAAATAGGTGCAGGAGTAGGCCATTCGGCCCTTCGAGTCTGCACCGCCATTCAATATGATCATGGCTGATCATCTAACTCAGTATCCTGTACCTGCCTTCTCTCCATACCCCCTGATCCCTTTAGCCACAAGGGCCACGTCTAATTCCTTCTTAAATATAGTCAATGAACTGGCCTCAACTACCTTCTGTGGCAGAGAATTCCACAGATTCACCACTCTCTCTGTAAAAAATGTTTTTCTCATCTCGGTCCTAAAAGATTTCCCCCTTATCCTTAAACTGTGACCCCTTATTCTGGACTTCCCCAACATCGGGAACAATCTTCCTGTATCTAGCCTGTCCAACCCCTTAAGAATTCTGTAAGTTTCTATAAGATGCCCCCTCAATCTTCTAAATTCTAGCGAGTACAGCTAAGACACCCTCTCATTCTTCTAAACTCCAGAGTATAAAAGCCCAGCCGCTCCATTCTCTCAGCATATGACGGCCCCGCCATCCCGGGAATTAACCTGGTGAACCTACGCTGGGCTCCCTGGTTTTATATGTGCGGCACGGACTAGATGGGCCGAAGGGCCTGTTTCTTCGCTGTGTCTTTGAACTAAAGGGGAATTCCACCGCTTGTTTTCCAGCGGAGAGCGGGAGGAGAGTGGAGATGAAGAAATGCCAAAGAGAGATCGAGATTCTGCAGGAGGAACTGGTGAAGAGGTAAAAACCAATACTCATCAAAAATCGGCAATATGTGCAGGAGTAGGCCATTCGGCCCTCCCAGCCTGCACCGCCATTCAATATGGGGAGGGGAGGGGAGGGAAGAGGAGGGGAGGGGACGGGAGGAGACGGGAGGGGACGGGAGAGGAGAGAGGAGAGGAGGAAAGAGGAGGGGAGGGGAGGGGAGAGGAGGGGAGGGGAGGAGAGAGGGGGGGAGAGGAGGGAAGGGGAGAGGAGAGGAGGAGAGAGGATGGTAGGGGAGGGGAGAGGAGGGAAGGTGAGGGGACGGGAGAGGAGAGGAGAGGGGGGGTGAAGGGGTAATTGTTGAGCTGACGTCTCCCTATCTCTTCTCCCGTAGCCCTCCATGGATCTGTGTTTCCCCCTGTCCCCCATTGTCGAAAACTCACCCCACGACGAGATATACCCTCGTACCCGAAGGTAGGAATCCCCTCCCCTCCCCTCTCCTCCCCTCCCCTACCTTCTATCCTCCCTTCTCCCCTCTACTCTACTCCCTTCTCCTCCCCTCCCCTCTACCCCCCCCCCCCCTCTCCTCCCCTCCCGCTGTCTTTGTAACCTCCTCCTCTACACCCTTCCCTACACCTATTCCCATCTGATGAATGGTGAGGAGGGAGGAAGTTATCTCTGTGATATTAACCTGTCCTTTCTCCCTCACCCTATCCCCCCTCCATCTCCCTCTCCCTCTCTCCCGTCCTCCCTTCCTCTCTCGCTCTCCCCCTTCCTTTCCCTCTCTCCCTTCCTCCCCACCTATCTCCCCCTCTCTCTCCTCCCTTCTCCCTCTCCCTCTCCCTCTAACCCAGTGCACTCTCTCCCCTGAAACAATCGAGGCATTGAAAACCCCAACCTTTGACGTCTGGCAGTGGGCTCCAAATGAGGTAAGGGGAGAGAGAGAGGGGAGAGAGAGAGCGGAGAGAGGGAGGGGGAGAGGGAGGGGGTGGTACAGAGAGGGGGAGGGACAGGGGGAGAGAGGGGATAGGGAGGGGGAAGGAGAGGGGGAGGGAGAGAGAGGGGGAGGGAGAGAGGGGGAGGGGAGAGAGAGAGAGGGGAGAGAGAGAGAGGAACGAGAGGGAGAGGGAGAGAAGGGGAGAGGGAGGGGGAGAGGACTTTATGTGCTTGTGTGTGTGAGTGTGTGATATGTGTCTGTTCTCCACAGATGCAAAGCTGTCTAGAGTACATTGTACCACGGGCTGGGACTGGTCCGTGACTTCAATATCAACCCCATCACGCTCAAACGCTGGCTGGTACGTAAGCCCACAGAGAAGGAGGGAGAGGGGCGAGGGGGAGAGAGAGGGGGAGAGAGTGGGAGGGAGAGAGGGAGAAAGGGGGAGGGGGGACAGAGAGGGGGAGAGAGGGGGAGGGAGAAAGGAAGAGAGGGAGGGTAAGTGAGGGAGAGGGAGAGGGGGAGAGAGAGGGGAGAGGATGGTGAGAGAGGGAGGAAATGGGAGAGAGGGAGAGGGGAGAGAGGGAAGAAAGAAAGGGAGAGAGGGGCAGAGAGGGAGAGAGAAAATGAGGGAGTGGGAGAGGGGGTACAGAGAGGGAGAGAGTGATAGGGGAGAGAGGGGGAGGGAGTGGGAGATGGGGGGACAGAGAGGGAGAGAGTGATAGGGGGAGAGAGGGGGAGTGAGAGGGGGGATAGAGAGGGAGGGAGGGAGGTGGAAAGTGAGGGAGAGAGAGGGAGGGAGAGGGAGCAAATGAGCGAGAGAGAGGGAGAATGAGGGAGAGAAAGGAAGAGATAAAATACCTCTCTCTCCCCTCTATCATCACTCCTCCCTCATTCTTCCCTCCCTCGCCTTCCCTCTCTTTTTAGTAAGGCATAATTGTGTTTTTTCATGATTCCTTTGGCATCTAAAAAGTTTTAGAAGTGATAAATCTGGCTGTAGGTAGATCTCTAGTGAAATATCTGCTTTCCGCGAGACAGTGGGGGTTGGACTGCTGATCGAGGGCGCCGATTGGATGAGAGAGACGTCAGTCAGCAGGCAATGGGGGCGGGACATGATGATTCAGCGTGATCATTGGAGGAGGGAGGAGTAGGTGAGGTGGGACTGAAGATAGAGAGCGGTGATTGGAGGAGGAAGATGTGGCACAGACCTACGCCACATCTGCAGCCAGGATCGACCCCGGGTCACCGGTCCTGTCCCATCAGCACCCGAGTGCCCCCCCCCCCCGACGGGTGGCCAGAGAGGTCGGGAGTCAGACAGGAGCTGTACCCCCAGGACCATAGCCAGCGCAGAGAAGCAGCGCTCAGCACAGCTCAACTCTGCCTGACCCGCCAGGTTAACTTACTTGCGGCAAATATGGCCAGCGCGGAGAAGCTGTAGGTTAACCCGGCGGGACAGGCAGAGATGAGCTGAATTTTGCGCTGGATTGAGCCTCCGAAGCCTCGCGCGCGCGTGTGTGTGTGTGTGTGTGTGTGAGTGTGTGTGCATGCGCGCGCCCACGGCCGGCAAAACATTGTGTGAGTCCCTGTCCCCCGATCCCCTCCATATTTTGATAGCGATTTCCCTGCCTGCTCCGCGGCATCATGACGTGGCCTTTTCACTTCTTGCCACGAACCGGAAATGACGCACGCAATGCCAGCTTGCCGCTAACCGGAAATGGCGTAATCGGCGCAATCTTGTCACTATGCGAAAGTCATGGGGTGAGCGCCAATGTTGCAATTAAGCACAGTCCTGATTTAATAAAATGTTTATTTACACTGTATCCATCCAAAAACTGTTGCAACCATTTCAAAAACCAAGACAAACAATTTTTCAAACAATTTACAATCAATACATTTTCTGAAAACATTTTTTTAAAAGCCAAGACAATTTGACAAACACTTTACAACCACATGGAGGGGATTCACCGTCGAGTAGACGTGCGTTCAGTGTTATTCGCAGCTCAGTGACCCGTGACCCTCTCGCTTCCTCCATCTCACAGAGACTGAATGAGGCACGACACGTCTGGATTTTATAGTCAGCGGGGGCAGCAGAGAGAATGGCGATATTTTTAAAAAAAATTAATAACTCTGATTTTTCATCGTTGGGAAAAATCCTCCGGTCCAATCTGGCGGAGGGGGACTCTGCGAGGTGGGGAAAAATGACGGCCGTAAGTGGCGGCGTTCTTTCAGAAATCATGAAACAGAAAGTCAGAAAGTGGTCAAGATCTTAGTTTTAGTAATATAGATATGTATCATGAAGGCAGTATAGGAGCATACGGCCTCAAATGCAGAAAATCAACAGAGCGCTCCATTCCACCCCTCTCACAACTTCCATACACTTTTTGGCTCATGGAATAAAACCATAGTGGATCAACACAGGATGACCAATGTAGCAGGAAAGGGTGGCCGAAAGAAACTTTGTACCCACTGATACAATTCCTCTCAAAGGCCATGGTAGCCAGCTTGGGGGAGTAAGGGGAATGGGAGCCAGCCAGCTTGGTGGAGTAAGAGATGGGAGGAAGCCAGCTTGGGGGAGAAAGAAGGAGGGGGAAAGCAGGAGGGGGTTAAGCAGGAGGGGGAGCAGGAGGGGGGGAAGGAGGGGGGTAGGAGGAGGGGGGAGCAAGAGGATGGTAGCAGGAGGGGTGTAGCAGGAGGGGAGCGGAGCAGGAGGGGGAGCAGAAGGGAGAGAGTAGGAGGAGAGGACAGGAGGGGGGCGCACAAAGGGGGAGCAGGAGGGGCTAGAAGGAGGGGGCGCAGGAGGGTGGTAGCAGGAAGGGGGAGCAGGAGAGAGGGGGAGCAGGGGGGGAGAAGGAGGAGGGAGCAGGAGGGTGGTAGCAGGAGGGGGGAGAAGGAGGTGGTAGAAGGAGGGGGAGCATGAGGGTGGTAGCAGGAGGGTGTAGCAGGAGAGGGGCAGAGCAGGAGGGGGAGCAGAAGGGAGAGAGTAGGAAGGGGAGGTCAGGAGGGGGGGCGCACGAAGGGGGAGCAGGAGGGGGGAACAGGGGCGGAGCAGGACGTGGGGGCAGGAGGGGGGAGCAGGAGGGGGGAGCAGGAGGGCGGAGCAGGAGGGGGGGTACAGGAGGGGGGTACAGGAGGGGGGTACAGGAGGGGGGAGGAGGAGGTGGAGAGCATGAGGGGGGGGTACAGGAGGGGGGTACAGGAGGGGGGAGGAGGAGGTGGGGAGCATGAGGGGGGTACAGGGGGGATACAGGAGGGGGGTACAGGAGGGGGGTACAGGAGGGGGGAGGAGGAGGGGGGGTACAAGAGGGGGGGTACGGGAGGGGGTGTGGGAGGGGAGAAGGCTGATGATTGATCAGGAGTATGGTAAAGATAGGGGGAGAATGCCTGAGGATAAACAGGGAGAAAGCAGTGGAGAAAGGTTTGGGAGGGGAGGGGTAGAAAGGAGTGAAGCAAATATTGGGGAGATTGGGACGGTCACATATTTCTGATCAAATTTGCAATGATCCGAGCGGGAGTGAGTCTGTAATTGACAAGTATTTATTGTGTTCTGCAAATACCAGTAATCTGGACATCCACTAATTTCAATGTTATTTAGTCATTAACTATTCACATGTGATTTTCAGGCGATACAGCAGTAACAGACATTGCGGTGTGAATGAACAGTTTGAACAATGTTGCTGCTGCTTTTGTCACCATCAATCCACAGTAGGAAGGAGCTGATGAATACCAAGGACTGCTCTCACCCCAACCATGGACTGTTTACCCTCCTACCATCCGGGAGGCGCTACAGGTCTCTCCGTTGCTGAACCAGCAGGTCCAGGAACAGCTTCTTCCCGGCGGCTGTCACTTTACTCAACAACGTACCTCGGTGACTGCCAATCACCCCCCCCCCCACCCCCCGGACACTTATTATTATTTATTCAAACCATTTGCTATGTCGCTCTTCCAGGGAGATGCTAAATGCATTTCGTTGTCTCTGTATTGTACACTGACAATGACAATTAAAATTGAATCTGAATCTGAATCTGAATCTGATGATAAAGTCACATCCCGGATCCTGCAGGTTCCCCCCGCTGTAATTCCCTAGTCCCCCACTGGGGGGCAGCACCGGATATCCGGCATCAGCAGCAGCCCCGCGTACCCGGGTCATGTGACAGCGGGCAGGGAAGCTTTGGGGTTTAAAGGGGAGGGCAGCCGTTAAAGGGGAGGGCGGCCGTTAAAGGGGAGGGCAGCCGTTAAAAGGGAGGGCGGCCGTTTAAAGGGGAGAGCGGCCGTTTAAAGGAGAGGGCAGGGAATCGGCCAACAATATTCCGGTCCCCAGGGCGGTGACATTCACACCCAGAGATGTTTACACGTCCACACTCAGTCCGGTTCTGATTCCCTGCAGACTCTTCAGCTGGTTCTGTCCGTCTTCACTGAACTTATTCTTCTCCAGACTGAAACAAGTTGAGGAATAAAGAGGAAATAAACAGATGAAACAACAGTGTCAATAACCGGGACTGGGGTTAATATTTCAACAACACTTACAGAACAAAATCACAGGAGAAGGTCGCGGATCCCCTGTTATTTGATCACATTAAACATTAACACAAACACTCACCTGATCAGCTCCTGACTCGGGTGGGTCAGTATAAGGCGGCGGAGAGCGGGTACACATTGGTCAGTGAGGGAGTTGTGTCCCAGCCACAGCTCCGTCAGTGAGGGGTTTGTACTGAGAGCGGAGGCAAGATCCTCGGCTCCAGAATCTGTGAGACCGACATCCATCAGCCTGGAGATGAGAGAGAATGAGGGACACAGAGAGACAGGAGATGGTGCAAATCCCCAGTGTTTATCAGTGACACAATTACTGATCATATTAATGTTCTGTGTCATAGATACATAGACAACAGGTGCAGGAGGAGGCCATTCGGCCCTTTGAGCCAGCACCGCCATTCATTGTGATCATGGCTGATCGTCACCAATCAATAACCCGTGCCAGCCGTCTCCCCATATCCCTTGATTCCACTAGCCCCTAGAGCTCTATCTAACTCAGATAGAGTCAGACACCCAGTGAATGTAAACACAATCTCTCACAATCTGGGACTTACCCCAGATTCTGTATTTTACAGTGCGGGTTCCTCAGAGCCGCAGACATCAGTTTCACTCAAGAATTCCCCAGTTTATTCCCACTCAGCTCCAGCTCCGTCACCGTATGGTTTGTACTGAGAGCGGAGGCGAGATCCTCGGTTCCAGAATCTGTGAGACCGACACGGCCCAGCCTGGAGATGAGAGAGAGTGAGGGTGAGGGACACAGAGAGACAGGAGACGGTGCAAATCCCCAGTGTTTATCAGTGACACAAGTACTGATCATACCAATCACCATCAGGGGCACTGAGGTGGAGGTGGTCGCCAACCACAGGTACCTTGGTGTGCAGCTTGACAGTGAGCTGGACCGGAAGAGTCATATGGAGGCGGTGTACAGGAAGGGACAAAGTCGACTGTATTTCTTAAGGAGGCTAAGGTCATTCAACATCTGCCAACCCCTGCTGTGCAGTGTCTACAATTCAGTGGTGGCCAGTGCTCTGTTTCTTGCTGTGGCCTGTTGGGGTGAAGGCGCCCGCATAGCGGACAAAAACAGACTGGACAAGCTGATCAGGAAGGCCGGCTCAGTGGTCGGGGCTGAGCAACTAACGGTCCAGCAGGTGGCAGAGGCCAGAACTCTGAAAAAACTGGGTTCAATAATGACCAATCCCACTCACCCACTACACGCCCTGAAGGTGATCAAGAGCAGCACTTTCAGTCAGAGACTGATTGCACCAATGTGCAAAACTGAGAGATATAGGAAGTCTTGTATACCAGCTGCTATAAGGTTTTACAATGCACAAAAATAACTTTGCACTTTTTTAGTATTCATTCATTGTATTTTAACTTATTAAGTATGGAAGCTATCTGAGGAAATGTGTGGTGTTATGTCTGTCTTGAAGCTGTTGTGGCACTGTAATTTCCTGTAAAGGATTATTAAAGGATCTATCTATCTATCTATCTATCTATCTATCTATCTATCTATCTATCTATCTATCTATCTATCTATCTATCTATCTATCTATCTATCTATCTATCTATCTATCTATCTATCTATCTATCTATCTATCTATCTTAATGTTCAGACAACCAGTGAGTGTAAACACAATCTCTCACAGTCTGGGACTTACATCAGTGTCTGTATTTTACAGTGCGGGATCCTCAGACCCGCAGACACCAGTTTCACTCCGGAATCTCCCAGGTCGTTGCGTCCCAGTCTAAACACAAACAGAGTAAGCAACAAATTGATACAAACCCCGGCCAGCGAGGCTGAGATTGATAACTTCTCCCAAAGGGATATTTCTGGAAACACCTCAGCACATTAATGAACAAATCTCTGTGGTTGTGGTGTTTGGTGACTTTCACTATTTATTCTCATTCCCCGACTGACGACATGTTCCCATGTAGAGAACGGCGGCAGGCAACACTCGTGACCCGTGGGAGGAGGGGGAGGGGGGGGGGAAGACGACCACCGGTAACCCGGGGGAGGGAGGGGGTAAAATAGGAGGGGTGCCCCCCCTCCCCGTGCACAGTGACGGCTGCTCGGCCCCATAGAAGGGGTGCTGGACGGAATAACAAATTAGTGAAACAATCTTACAGTTCAGTGTTAGTGTCACACGGACAATTACCCCAAGCGCTGACACTTGTGCAGAGCCGGTCCCAGCCGGTGGAGACCTTCACACTGAATGCGGCAGTTCAGCAGGTTGAGGTGTTTGATTGTATCACAGAACCTGATGACATGAGACAGGACCGCACAGTCAATCGGGGTCAGTCCCAGTCCACTGAATGTAAGTGTTTCCACATATCCCAGTGTCTGCTGAGCCAGTCCACGATTCTGAGACTCAAACAGGTAGTGCATCGTGTTCAGGAAGCTCCGTTTACCAGCTTCACACCGTGTGTTTCCAGCCCAGCGTTTAACCTCCTCCTTCACCCAGTCAATCACTCGGCAGGTTGTTTCATTAGGAAATTGACCCAGAAACTCCTCCAGGATCCAAGCTGCCCGTGGGGAGGAGATACCAGCGACAAAACGGAGAAAACTTCAAATCGCCCATCTGTCGTGCTGTGGGCTTCAGACAGGTGTTTCACGATATTCCCGGGATCTACAGTCAGGAATTGTGCGAGTGCGGCTACAAACTCTTGGATGGGGAGGTGCGGGAAGGTGTACACCACGCTCCGGGCTGAACCCTCTCTCTCCAAAGGTTCCATCAGGAACCCGGACAGGAACTGGGAAGGCTGCAGAGTGTATTTGACCAAATCATCATCTGTGAACTCAATGTTCTTCTTGGTCACTCCAGTGAAGGCCATCTGACCAACCCTCAGTAACACCTCACGGAGGTTCTCAATCTCACAGCCGTGGTTTTTCAGGATGTGGTAAATAAAGTAGCAATATAGTTGGGTCATGGTCTTGGGAACTCGCTGCGGGTCCCGGTGTGTTTGTGTGAAGAAGGGGCCCAGTGTCATGCCGAGGATCCAGCAGTAGGAGGGGTTGTAGCTCATGGTGTAAAGGATCTCGTTCTCCTTCACATGTTTGAAAACAGCTGCTGCCACCGACTGATCTTCAAAATACCTGGTGAAATATTCCTTCCGTTCCTCACCAACAAATCCCAGGATTTCAGTCCAGACACTGATCTCTGCCTTTTCCAGTAAATGTAACGCAGTGGGGCGGGTGGTCACTAGCACTGAACACCATGGGAGCAGCTTGTGTTGGATTAAACTGGTGCTTAGGTTCTGTGTCTCTCCGACTGTCAGCAAAATCGATTCTGCCCTTGAATTCATCCAGACCGTCGAATATAAACAGCAATCCCTCTGGGTTCTTCCAGACCTCTCCTAGCATATTCCCAAAGTAAGGATACTGATGCAGAATTAGTTGCCTCAGGTTTATTCTGCAGTCAATTGTGTTTAAATCCCGGAATTTGAAACTGACGACAAACTGGAAGTGTCGGTATATTTTCCCCGTGGCCCAGTCATGAACAGTCTTCTGCACCATTGTTGTTTTTCCGATCCCCGGGACTCCGGCCACGGCTGCTGAACTCCCAGCTTTGTGCTCAGACCAAAATCTCTTCATTTCCTTGAGGAAACCTTTCTGGAACAATTGATCAATTCGTATTTTTTCCAGTTCTCTCCGCAGATGTTTTTCTTGCCACTCCTCATGGTCCCGACCTCTTGCCAACAGCTCATGTTCCACCTGTGTCCGATCTCGAACAGTGGAGATGATTGTGAGCTCAGCGTATCGATCAAGCAGCAGGAAATTCTTAACCTTCTCATTCATCAGGATTGTGTTCACGCTCAGTGTTTCAGTCTGTTCCCGCAGAGTCTCCTTGTGTTGCCGTTGAACATCTGTGGACATAGAGACAGCATGTCTGTATCTATTCTGGTGAAGGTGGAACAGCCATCATGTGTTCAGCAAAAATAGCAGGGGGATGTTTTAACTGAGCCTTTGAGAAATCAAAATTAGAGAGGTTGAAAATGAACAATGGCCGGGAATACGGGGCCTGAATATGGGCACTGGCCTTCACTGATCACCTGTACTGAGAAACACTGTGGAGGGTAACAGTGGACGGGATCAATTACAATGTGTTGGGCTTCATATGGATTCATTTAATTTAGTTTTACTTTAGTTTCGAGAAAACAGGCCATTGGCTCAACCAATCCCACACCGATCATCGATCACCTGCACGACTCCTTTTCTTCGCACTCGGGGCAATTTGCCAGAAGTGAATTAACGTACAAACTGCACGTCTTGGGAATTTGGGAGGAAACCGAAGCACCTGGAGAAAACCCACGTGGTCACAGGGAGCATGTACAAACTCCACACAGACAGCAGGCGTAGTTAGTATCGAGCTGGGGTCTCTGACGCTATCTCAGCAACTCTGCGGCACTGGTAAATCCCGGGGGGACCGGGGGGGAGGGGGTCTGTCCCCCAATGTTTTGAGAGGTGGGGGACAATCCCCCTCATGTTTTGTGAAACATGTTATAGCAAAATCGCCATGGAATTTTACAATTTTAAAAAGCTCGGGTTTAATGAGAACTACAGAAAGGTTGTAGTCATTTATCACTTGATTCCTCTGAGACGAAAATGATTTGTTAACTACTACTGTTAGCACTTGTTAACAGCCAGTAGTTAACAAGTAGTTATACAATGTGTCATCAATACATCGATATGCATTCCTCAATAAATGTAATTGTCTTTTGTCCTTCAAGTATTACTGACGCCGCGTTCCTTTGAATAAAATTCATGGGAGAATTTCTTAAAACTGTCACTAATGGCTCCGGACCGCGAGCATGGGCTTCTTCCTGGCGTGCACGTACAGTTCCTCATTCAGCTACGTTATTTAGTCATTTTACCCATCATTTAGAGATATTTTATGAATTTAAAACATTTACGTTTTTTCTCACCTCAGTCTTAAATGGCTTCCACAGTCTTAGAATTAAGGGGAGGCCATTTAAGACTGAGGTGAGAAAAAACTGTTTCACTCAGAGTGTTGTGAATTTGTGGAATTCCCTGCAACAGAGGGCAGTGGAGGCCAAGTCAATGGATGGATTTAAGAGATAGTTAGATGGAGCTCTAGGGGCTAGTGGAATCAAGGGATATGGGGAGAAGGCAGGCACGGGTTATTGATTGGGACGATCAGCCATGAATGGCGGTGCTGGCTCGAAGGGCTGAATGGCCTCCTCCTGCACCTGTTTTCTATGTTTCTGCTTATGTTTATATTTGTTAGTTTATCAAAAGTTTCTTTACGTACATTTTATTAATTTATGAAAAGTTTATGTTGTTCTCTCTCTCTCTCTCTCTCTCTTTTTTTCTTTCTTTTTATTCAACACATCAAATAATATAACAGATCACGTCATACACAAAACGAAATTACATTATTCCACGTGTCATTATAGTACAACATTACAATCATTATTCACAATACTCTCAACCCCACGCGGTGACCAGCGCCCACGGAATACCTCCAAAGTCCCCGTGAACACCGCATGTTCCCTTTCCAGGGACACACGTGCACGGACGTAGGCCCGAAAGAGGGGCAAGCAGCCGACAATTGCCTGACCATCCATCGCCTGCTGCCTGGACCCGCGTATGGCCATCTTGGCCAGGCCCAGGAGTAGACCGACAGGTAGGTCCCACCCTCCCACTTGGCTCTCCCCACACCCTGCCTTGTGTCCAAACACAAGAATCGTAGGACTAAAATGTAACCAGAACTTTAGGAACAACCCCTTCAGATATTGATACAGGGGCAGTAGCCTCTCACACTCCATATAAATGTGGAACACAGTCTCTTCCTCGCCACAGAAAATACAGGCAGCGGACGAGTCCGTGAACCGACTCAAAAGTTTGTTACATACCATCGCTCTGTGCAGCACTCTCCACCCCAGGTCCCCAATGTAAAGGGGGACAACGCCCTTGTAGAGGGACCCCCCACTGGGGACCTTCCCCGCCTTCAGGTGGTAACACCGTCCGCCATGGAGTGTCGGGACGGGAGACGAAGGCAAGGAGGTGCAGAATGTGCAGGAACATTCTATACAGTGAGCGTCTCTTCGCGTCACGAAACGGCACGCTAATCATCTCCGAAAGGCGGCTCAGGTTGTGTGGAGCCGGTGCCCGAGATATATCCCGGAACCGAGGCCCGATGAGCAGATCTGACGGAGCGGGTAAGAGCTCATTCAAAACCACTCTAGGCGCACGCCTCTCCTCGACACGCGCCATGATTTGGTGCGGATCGGCCACTCCCGCAGCCGCAACATCCCCCTCCCCTCGTGGAGCAACACGCTGGCTGAAAACAACCAGATTCCTCACTCTTAACACATCCCGGTAGAAAACAGGCAAGCCCCTTAGGGCGGGTCGACTGATGCCCGCCTCCGGAAGCCGCGAGACCCCCTTAGACAACGACCCCGTCGGAAAAAATACGTGGCCAAAACGTGCCATCTGGGGGAGTTCTCTATATACATATACCTCCTCAGAGTCCTGAGGCGGAGAGCCGCCACCTGGGTACGCACGCATACCAAGGACTGGCCGCCCTCCTCTAACGGGAGACTCAGGACCGCTGCGGAAACCCAGTGCTTCCTATTTCCCCAAAAGAAGTCCACCATCTTCTTCTGTAAAGCATTTACAAAATGGAAGACGGGACAAGAGTAGCCAGCCGGTACCATAACATGGAGGCCACCAGCTGGTTTATGACCAACACCCTCCCCTGAAAAGAAAGAACTCCAAGCAGGCCTGACCAGCGCTCCAGCCTGGCAACCACTTTCGTCTCCAACTCCTGCCAGTTTGCCGGCCAAGCATCCTCAGTGGGACTCAGGTACACCCCCAGATAGAGGAGGTGCGTGGTGCTCCACGCAAACATTACCATCTCCTCTGGCAGGGAGTCCACCTGCCACTGACCCACTAAAAGTCCAGAGCACTTGCTCCAATTAATCCTGGCAGAAGATGCAGCCGAGAATATCTTCTGGCAATCACGCATCATCCGCAGGTCACCAGGATCGGTGAACATAAGGAGTACATCATCGGCATATGCCGAAAGAACCAACTCCACCCCCGGGCCCGGTAGGGCCAGGCCTGTCAACCTCCTCCGAAGAAGACACAGGAACGGCTTCACACAGACCGCGTACAACTGACCTGACATGGGGCACCCCTGACGGACCCCCCTCCCAAACTGAAAGGGAGCCAACAACGCACCATTAACCTTCACAAGGCACTCCACTGCAGCATACAAGAGGCGGACACGGACCACAAAATGCGGTCCAAATCCGAACGCTTGCAACGTTCCGAAAAAGTACTCATGCTCTACCCTATCAAAAGCCTTCTCCTGATCAAGAGACAGGAAATCAGCTGACTGACCAGTTCCCTGTGCTAGATGAATCAGGTCCCTAACCAGTGGATGTTATCCTGAATGGACCGACCAGGGACTGTGTAAGACTGGTCCTGGTGAATCAACTGAGACAGCACGGAGCCCCGGCGATTTGCCATCGCCCGTGCAAAAACTTTATACTCTGTGCATAGGAGAGAGACCGGGCGCCAGTTTTTCAACTGGCGGAGTTCCCCCTTCTTGGGCAGCCGGACAACAACTGCTCTACGCCACGAGAGGGGCATCTCCGCGGTCGCCAGGCTCTCCCCCAGAACCAACATGTAATCACCCCCCAGGATACCCCAGAAGGCTCTTACAAACTTTACCGTCAGCCCATCAAGCCCGGGGGACTTACCCCTCCTGAGCTAATGCAATGCACGAGTCAACTCCTCCAAAGATAAAGGGCCATCAAGAAGATCGGCCACCTCCCTATCTATAATCGGTAGACTCTCCCACAGGTCCTGCTGAGCTTCCCCGCTGACTCCACCTGCGGAGAACAGGGATCCATAAAAGGACCTGACCAAGGCACTAATCCTCTCTGGATCCGTGACAGAGGAGCCATCATCTGCTAGCAGCTCCACGAGCTGTTTGCGGGCTCCCCGCCCTTTCTCCAGAGAGAAAAAGAAAGGCGAAGCTCGATCCAGATCGTGCAGCATCTGGACCCGCGCCCTTACATAAGCGCCTCGGGACCGCTCAAGTTGCAGGTTCCTAAAGGCTTCCTTCTTCTCATGAAACACACACCATTCGCAAGAGTCGCCTCCAACCTGACCCAGGCGAGACTCTGCGTCCATCAGCTCCCTCTCAAGCTTCTCAACCGCTGAGTCCCGCCGCCCGGTCGACCTCCACGTGTATTCCTTACAAAAAAATACGGATGTGAGCTTTCCCCACATCCCACCACTGCCTTAGGGAAGAGAAGCACATCTGCCTCTCTCTCCACCTCACCCAAAACCGACTGAATGACTCCCGGAAACACCGATCCTCCAGCAGCCGGTTATCAATGCCAGTACGCAGACCCGGCCCGAACGCACGCTGGATTAAAATCCGCACGCACCAGACAATGGTCCGAGCATGGCACCAGCTGCATTGAGGCCGCTGAGGCACGGGAAACAAACGCTCGGGAGATATATTCGATCAATGCGGGAACCACCTCCCTCAGACCTCCGCGAAAAAGCAGTGGAGTCTGGGTTGAGGTCCCGCCACGCAGCAACCAACTCAAAAGAATCAATCAACCCTCTCAGCTTCTTCGCTACAGCAGGGGCACACTGAGTACCAGAACGATCTCGCACCTCAAGTGTGCAGTTAAAGTCCCCCCCAAGGAAGACACACTCTCCCCGATCAATAGTGCTCAACAGAGCACTCACCTCCTGAAGTAGGCCGGCCTGCATCGTGCCGGAGCTGGGGGCATACACGTTAATGAAATGCAACGGCATGCCATCCAGGCTCACGGCCAGATGCAGCAAACGTCCTGGCACAACTTCTTGCACTTTTATAATATTCGGCAGGAAATTCTGAGCCAACAGAATGGCCACCCCACTCGAATTTGAGCTAAGATGACACATATAGACCTCACCTTCCCACTCCAATCTCCAGGTGGGTTCATCACTGACAACAGTATGCGTCTCCTGCAGAAAACACACTGCAAATTTCCCCTCCCTAAGGACGGATAAAAGCTGGAATCTGCGAAAACTCGCTCTACTCCCGTTTAAGTTTAGGATAACTAACGTGAATGCACTGGTACATTAAATTGAAATCCTCGCACTTCTCCTCCTGGGCTCTCTAGCCCTCTCTCTTAGGAGCTCCAAAAAGTCCCCAAGCTGGCACTGCTCAGAGCCAGGAAGATCACTATCCTCGGTGGCAAGGATAGCCTCGAGAGTTTCAGCTAAGGCCGACAGATCAGCCCACCGCCTCTTAGCAGCCTCAATCTTTTTCTTGTTGGTACGGCTTGTTTTTAAAAACTCCCGCACCTCACAGATAACAATTGCATGAGACTCGTCCTTGGTTCCTGGGCTATCGGCCAAGTTACTCGCACCTGACACAACACGCTCAGCATCACCAAGGTCATTTTCAGAAGTCGAAAGACCAGAGCTCTCTGGAATTTCGCTAACCCCTTCACACAAACTGGCCCCATCCCTCTCCCCCTCCTCCGACATGTCACCACCCCCAGGATCAATGCCGGGGAAGGGTCCCGAAGCCCCTATCCGCATCACGCAGCCCACTGACTGGCTGGGCTCCTGCGCTCTGTCCTCACCCTCCACATCTGGGCCTGGGGAAGAGAAAACAAGAGGCACCCCCAGGGTCTGTGGTAAACTGGCACCCCCAGAATCCGAAAGAACGTCGCTGCCCGAAACAACTCCGACCTCCACAGCACCGAAAGCACCCCCTCCACTGGCAACACCCAGAGGCTCTCCACCAGTCTTTTTTCTCTCCCCTACCAACTCAGCCGGCAGTACAATACACACCTCGGCACCTCCACTGGCTCCAATATTGAGCACTGATTGGTACACCCTTCCCCCCGGCCCCCCTCCCTCGGGCTGACTCTGCTCATCCCCCGTCTCAGGGTCCACACTACCAGGGGAGCTTGCCCCACCCTCCTGCGTGCTAAAACCCTTAGTAGGCCTCTGAAACGAGGGGACCTCCTCCGACCCAGCGGACGCACCCCCAGGGGAGCCAAGATCAACACACGATGAGATACCTCCCTCGGAGGGCCCCTGAGACGAAAGGACCTCCCCCCGCCCTGAGGACACAGCTCCAGAGGGGTCTACCCCGTCACCTGACCATGTGGTACCCTCGAGAGATCCCTGAAGCGGAGGCTCAACCTCCAACCCAGAATACGTCATTTCCTGACCTCCACCCACAAAACTGCACCGCCCTTACTTTGGACTCACGTCCTTGCTCTTCCTCGCCAGGCCCAATCCTCCTTTTTGTCCCACTAGCATGCGGCGGTGTGGTGACCTCCATAAAGGAAGGGTCTTCCGCCTCCACACTACCCCCAGCCACTTTACTACCCGCACGTGTTACCTTCCCTACTCCCGTCAGAGCCACCTCAGCTCCTTGCTGGGCCACGGCAGTTTCACTCTGGACCTCCCTGGAGCTGACAGGCACCCCTTGGGTGATCTCCGCACTCGGCAGTTGCACACCCACCTGCTTTTGACTCGCTTGGGTAACCTTTTTCTGCTTATTCCTCTTCTTCTTCTGCTGCTCCCATTTCTCTCCACCCTCCCCCTGTGCCTCACCTTCAGCCACCCCCACAGGTTCAGGATGTAGGAAGCGGGGGCCCTCGCTGCCCCGGGTCCCCAAGGCGGAAACTGTAGACCCAGAAGGGCTATCCCCGCTGTCCCGGATCACCGAGGCAGAGCCAGCAGCCCAGCCAGGTCAGCGCTTCCACCCCGCCCCTCCGAGGCATGACGAGCACCCCCTGATGGGCCAGCAGTGCATTCCTGGGCCGCTGCGCTAGAAGTTCTGGCAGCGACCCCGTGATTAGGACATTCCCTACGGAGATGCCCATAACAACCGCACGCATGACACCGTGCCTTTCCCCACCCCACCTCGAAACTCCCCCCATCGCCTTCCCCCATCCCCACCTTCACGAACACCCTCCTTTTGAAACTGAGAATCCCTTTTTCCTCCGGGTCCCCCCCAGGGTGCATGAGCCTAAAGCACTTAGACCGCACCTCCCCAATCTGAGACAGGTGTGGAATGAGTGTCGCATCCGGAATACATGTAGGGCAACTCCGCAGGAGAACCGGTCTCACCCTGGACTCCCATGGGTCCACCGGTATATGGACCCCCCCACTGAAATCCCCCTCTCCACCACTGTGGCCACAGCCTCCCGGTTCTTCAATATCATCTCAACCTTTCCCCTCTCGAGCTCGGAAGAGACAATAGCCCCCCTACCAAGAAGGGCATTCATAGCCTTCGTAATTGCTCCCCTGGACATCTGGGGCCCAGTTTGAACCGAGATACCAAAACTGTCCCAGTCCAAGTCAACATGAGGCTCATGTTCAGATGGCCTCGCTTCCGCTGCTGATGTCACTGCTGCGTAGCTCCTCTCCTTCGGCCGCGCTCCCGCCAGCTCCCGGCACCCCAGCAGCTCAGCAAATTAATTCCCAGGGACAGTCACAGTCCAAAACAATCCTCAAAAAGCAAAATCCTCCAGCTGAAGAAGGAACGTTCCAAACGCGTCCACGCCAAAAAGCCAGCTCGCCCTGTCTTGCCGAACGCCAAAGCACCTTCTTCACATTAAGCCAGGCAGCCGCACTGTGCAAAATGACTTTAGGGCAGAGAATCAGTGCCAAAAACACAGCAAAGGCACCGAAAAACTTCAAACCCTCGATATCCAGGCACTCTTGGCAGTCCGCCAATGACAGCCGCACCCTGCTCCCTCGACAATGTAGAAACTTCGCAGGGGATTTTCACGCTAAATGGTGGAGTTTTTAAAGCATTGGAAAGTTTCAACAGTCCAACAATAAGTCAGACTATGAAGCCCCTCTGCCTCTGTTCCTTTCCCAGCGACAGAATCCTTCAAAGGCTGCTTAAACCTTCTCAGCCACTGGAGATGAGAAGGACACAGCCTCTCTCTCTAGCAAGATCCGAGATGAGGTAGAGAGAGCTCGAGGAGAAGAGAGAGAGAGAAAGAGAGAGAGCGAGGTATGAGAATGAGATATCTCGCCGCTCTAGTATAGCTATCTGATCTATATCTCTCTCTCTCTCCTGCTCTCTTCTCTCTATCTCTCTCTCTCTCTCTCTCTTTCTCTCTCTCTTCTCTCTCTCTCTCTCTGTCTGTCTCTGTCTCTCTCTGTCTCTGTCTCTGTCTCTCTCTCTCTATCTGTCTCTCTCTCTCTCTCTCTCTCTCTGCTTTTATTTGCAATAGTCTTCTTGATGTTATTTATCATGTTGTGGTTGTAGCTTTTGAAAGAATTAAATGGGTATCGGATATTTTAAATCCATATAACATCCCTAATTATCTAAATGGCATCAAGTTGGGAAAAGGGGAAGTACAACGGAATCTGGGGGTCCTTGTACATCTGTCTATGAAAGTAAGTATGCAGGTACAGCAGGCAGTGAAGAAATCCAATGGAATGTTGCCCTTCATAACAAGAGGAACCACATATAGGAGCAAAGAAGTCCTTCTGCAGATGTACCAAGCCCTAGTGAGGCCACATCTGGGGTAATGTGTGCAGTTTTGGTCTCCTAATTTGAGGAAGAACATTCTTGCTATTGAGGGAGTGCAGCTAGGTTTACAAGGTTAATTCCCGGGATGGCGGGACTGTCATATGCCGAGAGAATGGAGCAGCTGGGCTTGTACACTCTGGAGTTTAGAAGACGAGAGGGGATCTCATTGAAACATATAAGACTGTTAAGGGTTTGGACACGCTAGAGACAGGAAACATGTCCCCGATGTTGGGGGAGTCCCGAACCAGGGGCCACAGTTTAAGAATCAGGAATAAGCCATTTAGAACGGAGACGAGGAGACACCTTTTCTCACAGAGAGTAGTATCTGCCTCTTTTATGCATATTCAGAAAAAAGATTAAACATGTGGCAAATATATTATTGCAGCCTTTGTGTCGGGGAAGGGGGAAAGTCGCAGTTGAATAATTTGCAATTTCCATTTCTGTAAATAAGTCATTACACACATGTATCTTTACAATGGTCTTTAATGAGAACACAGGGTTAAACAATACATGAGTTGTCACTGATCCCAGTCTGCTACTGTACTGCGCAGAGGGAGAAGAAGGTGTTGTTATAAATGATAACTAAGGCGGGGTTAGTAGTACTGAGGTAGCTATATTATTGGTTGCATGCATAAACCATCTACATCCTTCCCCTTAGAAAATCAAACATGGCGGAGAGCCAAGGCAACGAAATTGAACAAAATCACCATAACGAACAGGCGGCTTCCTAACACGGCCCGAACGCGTACGGACCAAACCTTCTCCCCCTTCACCGGAAAGGCCAGAGGAGGTGGGCGGACCCGGAAGCAGCGAGACCGCGGTGGAGACCGAGAGCGGCAGGGGTGATGGACATGCAGGAGGGGTAAAACCGCGAGTGGCACTGGGTGTCCCACGCTGAGGAGAACGAAACACGCGAAGGGTTTGAGCCATGCAGGGTCCGGCAACGGGAACGGCAGCAGGTGGCTGGAACAGGTAGGGCAGGGTCGTCTCCGGAGGGTAGGGTCTCGCAGGCGGTGGGCTCGGCTCATTCACGGCGAGCAGGTGCTGACGGCTCCTGCAGTAAATAGTCCCTTCAAAGTCAACAAGGTAAGAGCGAGGCGAATCGGCCACACCAACCACGGTGGCCAGACGGGGATAGCCACTGGCAGTCTGTAGACGAACGGTCTGTCCCGGCCGCAGAGGCTCGAGTGGTTTGCACGATCTGTCGTGGGACCGCCTCTGGATGTCGTGTTTCTCCTGTATGCGCGTCTGGACGGAGGCAGGTTCCAGCACACGAGGCAGCAGCTTTTGTTGAGCAATCGGGATCGGAGGTCTGGTCGTTCTGGACATCAGCCGCAGGGCAGGGGACCCCATGGTCGGGTCTCTGGAAATGTTACGGAGGTTCAGGAGGTCGAGGTAAAAATCGGAGTTTGCCAGGCGCGCTTGCTCTATTAGAAGTTTGGCACTACTGACAGCCCGTTCCGCAAGACCGTTACTCTGCGGGTACTCAGGGCTGCAGGTGAAGTGGAGAAAGTTCCATTTGTTGGCGAAGGTCTTGAACTCATGGCTGGTAAACTGCCTGCCATTGTCGGTCTGCAGACGGACCGGCGAACCAAAAGTGGAGAAGTGTCTCCTTAGCTTGCGCATGACCATCTCAGACGTGAGGGAGGTCAGAAGGTCCACCTCGAACCAGTTCGAGTACGAGTCGGCCAGGACAAGATAGTGCTTGCCACGCCACTTGAAGATGTCGGCGGCCAATGAGGTCCAGGCCAGGGCTGGCCCGGGTTGTTGCAAGAGGGGCTGCCTTTGCTGGTGGGGGGGAAAGGCTGTTGCAGGTGGAGCAGGATGAGATGCGGTCCCGGATGTACTTGGCCATACCGGGCCAGCAGAATTGGCACTGTGCGTGGGCGATCGTGGCATCAACGCCCGGGTGCCCGCTGTGGGCCACGCTGTAGTACTGGTCACACAGGGAGGAGGGGACCACGACCTTGTGTTCCTTAACGATAACGCCGTATTGGATGACCAGTTCGTCGCGGACCAGGAAAAAGGTCTGTGTCTCTGCAGGCGCGCTGGCTCGATTGATTGGCCAGCCCCGCTTGATCACCGAAGAAAGTCGCTGCAGAGTGGGGTCGGCAGCAGTGTGCTCGACTAGGCACTGAAGCTGCTTAGTGGGGACAAAGTCAACGCCGAGCACCAGGAGGTCTTCCTGTTTGTAGCGGTGGCGGTCGCAGGAGGCCCGGGGGGCGCGAGAGAGAGCGTCAGCAACTTGCATCTCAGTGCCTTTTTTATAGACGAGCTTGAAGTCAAAACGCTGGAGCTGCAACATCATGCGCTGCAGCCTGGCAGGTGCAACGTGGATCGGCTTGTTCAAAATGGTCACCAGCGGCTGGTGGTTGTAGAAAGATTTAAATGGGCATCGGATATTTTAAATTCATATAACATCCCTAACTATCTAAATGGCGTCAAGTTGGGAAAAGGGGAAGTACAACGGGATCTGGGGGTCCTTGTACATCAGTCTATGAAAGTAAGCATGCAGGTACAGCAGGCAGTGAAGAAAGCCAATGGCATGTTGGCCTTTATAACAAGAGGAGTCAAATATAGGAGCAAAGAGGTCCTTCTGCAGTTGTACCGCGCCCTAGTGAGACCACACCTGGAGTATTGTGTGCTGTTTTGGTCCCCTAATTTGAGGAAGGACATTCTTGCGATTGAGGGAGTGCAGCGTAGGTTTACAAGGTTAATTCCTGGGATGGCGGGACTGTCATATGCCGAGAGAATGGAGCAGCTGAGCTTGTACACTCTGGAGTTTAGAAGGATGAGAGCGGATCTCATTGAAACATATAAGACTGTTAAGGGTTTGGACACGCTAGAGGCAGGAAACATGTCCCTGATGTTGTGGGAGTCCAGAACCAGGGACCGCAGTTTAAGAATAAGGAATAAGGCATTTTGAACGGAGACGAGAAGACACTTTTTCTCACAGAGAGTGGTATCTGCCTCTTTTATGCATATTCGGGAAAAAGATTAAACATGTGGCAAATATGTTATTGCAGCCTTTGTGTTGGGGAAGGGGGAAAGTTGCAGTTGAATAATTTGCAATTTCCATTTCATTCTTTTTCCACTCTGTGCAATGTGGGCTGATCGATACCGCGTCACTCAGCTATCTTTCACTCGTGCTCATGAGATTGATTTCAAGATGCTCAGATGATCTTGTAATGCGGTCATTGTTCCGAGCGCCAAATCCCTTCAGCTGTACCTGCAACTGAAGCTATGGGTGGATTAGTAGACCTTGAAGAGGCATTGACACTTTGTTTTTATGTAGAGGGTAAATTGAGGTAAGGTATGTGATTTGAGAATATCGTCTGGGGGGGGGGGGGGGGGGGGGGGGGGGGGGGGGGGGGAGGGTAGAGGAAGTACGAATTACTTGACACCACTGCTAAAGTGGCACTGTTAAATGCCCCAAAAAACAAATGAACTGCAAATAAACGTAAAAATACAGGTTATCTGGTGTTTTGTGCGTGGGAGCTTGTTGTGTCCGTTACGCAGACAACCAGACGGTATTACAACGTTTAAACAATAAATATAATGCTCTTCTTGTGGGGGGGGGGGGGGGGGGGGGGGGGGGGGGGGTGAGAGGAGATAACATTGTTCGTTGTCATTCATACTTGTCATCGGGCCGCCAGGAAATGTGTGTGTCCCCATGTTTTAGAAGCGATTTCCACTCATGGGCACTGTGACACCACTGTGCCACATGTGTATCAGGACAATGATACTCACCTCGCATAGTCAGGTGTGAGAAGGCAGCTTTTGTGAATGGACCGATTCTAACCAACAGCTCATGACATCATGGAGTTTCCCTGTCCATTTCCTGGAATATCTGGACTGGCGACGGGATTGGATTCATTGTACCTGCTCCGTGTGTTCCAATAACAAGGCCAAATGACATTCACCTCTGAGTTTCTCCAGCATTTTTGTGTACCCTGACATTCACCTCTGCCCAACCCCTACATCTCATTGTTCATTCTGGTCAAATTCTGTATTCATCTCCTAATGTACGTTAGGGCCTTTATCCAGTCTGTGTCCACCACACCATCATGTAAATATTATATCCAAAAACCCCAACTATTCCTTTATATTCACTTTATCACCTTGTTCCAGGTTCTCCCGTCGATCCATATAGATCACTGTTCTCAGGACAGAGCCAGCGCCATTGAACACAATCTCTTTCCTTCTCTAGGCTGAGCCAGTGTTGACTCCACAAACCTCCATCACATCCCTACTCTGCATCACTGCGGTCTGCTCTGGACGTGGCAACCATCATCTAAACGCAGGCAATTCCCCCGGAACTCCAAGCAAGTCTGGGTTCTGCTGTATAATTCCGCATTGCAACACTTCTACGCTGCAGTTGGAGGTCCCGATTTTTCCTTCACTCGAGTACGTTTTGGGAATTGTCGGGATTCTCCGGCAATGCTGCCGAGAGTGGAGTTCGTGGACTTGCTGACTGACAGACAGCAGCCGGTCGCTGGATTCCACACGGAGGAGTTTGATTAAACATCGTGACTCCACTAAATGACTGAGGATTGTAACAAAAACAAATAGTTCCCCATCCTCCAGACCCAGCAAGGAAGGCCCAGCGCCCAAGGTCTGTCAGATTCTGATCAGGCAGCTGAAGGCAGACATTCCGTTTCAGAGTGAAAGACAGGCGGCTGTGGGAGTCCCATCCCATCATTTACCTTTCAGGTGAGTGGGCACTTCAGATAAACCTTGCCCTGCATTGTCCATGTAGGCGAACTGGCCTTGACCTGTTTAAACAGGTTGACCTATTAACTTGTGAGCTTACATCCCAGTGGTATGAATATTGACTTCTCTAACTCAAGTACTGTAACTCTTGCTTTCCCTCTCTCTCCAACCCTTACATATTCACAGTTCTCCGACCAGTCTGACTGTCCTTGATTACATTTTATTTGTTTGTTTTGTTGTTACTTTCTCCTCGCTAACAATGATCTATTCCAGTGCTTCTTAAACTAGTTCAGTATCATTCACTCTTGAGTCTTTATCACAACATTTCTTTCACCCACTAAATATTCTTATGTTTTTTGGTAATTTTCGTCTTATTCTCCCTTGTATATAGATAGCTGAATAAATTAAGTCATTCACCCCTCTAGTTTAATTCATCGCGAACCAATTTCATTCACCCTTGGGTGAACCATTCACCAGTTTAACAAGCACTGATCTATTGTACAATTTCATTGATCTCATTCCTCTTTGTCCGTTTTCACACCTTACACTTCCTTATCTCTGTAGCTTCCACTCCCCTGACTCAGTCTGAAGAAGGGTCTCGATACGAAACGTCGCCCATTCTTTCTATCCTGAGATGCTGCCTGTCCCGCTGAGTTACTACAGCATTTTGTGTCTATCTTGTGCTTAACTTGTATGGTCCTTTTTGTTCATTACTGTAAGATCAGCAGCATCTACAGCTGAAGTTTAATAGTCTAATGTTGCCGTACCTTGAGCCAGTATCTCTTTCAATAATCTGCTCAGTTTCGGTTGTGTTTGACGTATTTCCGCAAGGAATTGCCACATCACCCTTCGTGCCCCAGAACCCTTCTCCATCACCAGATTCAGGAGCAGTTTGGAGGCGGCCGCTTGGTTTCCCTTCTCTGCGAGTTCAGTCACACTCTGTAATGAACAATGGTGAACATATTGAGGAGCGGAGGAAGGCAAGCAGCAATCGGGAGAAAAGGGCCAACTCCGAGACAGGGCCCTGAGCAGCAATGTCACCGTGCAATCCTTAGGCTGACAATGACCCACCCTGGACACCGACTGACCCAGCACAGTCTGACTACCACAGGGTCAGTGTTGAGCTTCCCCAGGGAACTACAGGAAGAGCACACGTCACTACTGGGCCCAATGAGGGATCTGGTGTCAGCTGGGGAACCGGTAGCGAGGAGAAGCCAGTGACCACAGGACATGTGCGCAGGGAGAGAGTCGTGCTGAAGCAGCAGTGAGGCAGTGAAATATGTATGAAGTGGAACAATCACATGGGGAATGTTGTGGTTAGGTTGGGTTTGTATTTTTGGTGTCATACAGTTTGGGATCATGCATAAGGTCCGTGATCACGTCATTAATTATCTCCGCGGCTGCCTTCCTGGTATGTGTTGTTAATAATTATTCAATAATGTTAACCTTTCCACCGCTGTAATTATGAAACTGTGAAATACTCCTAAGGAAAAGGCAACTACAACACGAGGCTTGATGTAATGTGCCCAAACGCCGGGAATCACTGGGACTACACAGCCCCTTGTCAGGGCCTTTGGACCAAGTATATGAAACATCATGGAAGACAAGCTTAATACAATCTGCGCTCGCAATACCATGAGGTATCATATCACCAGATGTCACGTAGCCCAAATGTGGCTAAACATGGGAATTCAGGACAATTGGTGACTTCTGTTGGTGCTGTGATCATGTGTTGGTCAAATACAGGCTCAGTGTTGCTGCATCTCCAGACTGCTTTGTGAACTTTGATCCACATGTGCCCCTGATATTTCATTCTCCAGCCGTCCCTTTACATTGGTTCTCTCAGTCTGTGTTAAATTTAGAAACAACACAAATCTGCATCTCTTCCACTGACATGATACTGTCGCCCAGTGAAGTGATCCGCGCCCGTTATCATCAAGCCAAGTCCATCCACAACCTCTTCAATCGCCTGCTCCAGTCGGTCCCGGTAGAATCTCGTCAACTGTAAGAGCTGGTGATCGTCACAGTTTGACAGGAAAGTGGAGATTGCGGAGTTTATATCTGTGAGCACAGGAGGGGAAGGAAAACATCATCTGAGAAATCGTTCACCATTGGTCCTCAGTTCACACTTCCATGAGTACATTAGAAAGAAACTGCAGTTTTAACATCACGTATTCACAGTGAACGGTTCCCGCTCCCACAGCATTCATCACATCAGAAAATGCTCTCTAGCTGGGTCACGAGAAATAGATAGAAGGATAGTCTCATCATCACCATTGTGCAATAGCCCAGGAAACCAGAATTAAATCATCACCTGGCCTTCTAATCTGATATCGAAAATTCATGTCTTTCTGAATCCTTCACAATTTAATAGATTTTACATCTGTTTTCCTCAGTGACTGTTGCAGGTGTTTTCCACATTGGGGCCTGGCTCGGGCAAAAAGGGCACTTCCTGTTCCCTGAACTGTTAGTTTGGAATATTTGTGCAGTTCAGATCCCCCACTGACAGTAAGCATATGGAACTGGAAATGGCCAAATTGTCCCCTGGATTGGAGGGTGTTAGCTACAAGAAGAGGTTGGACGAACCTGGATTGCTTTCTGTGGAGTGTGAGAGGTTGAGGGCAGAATTGATAAACATTGTAATGCCTGGAATTTGCTGCCAAACTTGGTGGTGGAGGCAAATATGATTGTTCCATTTAAGCAGCATTTAGGTAGGCACATGGATAGGGTGGGATACGATTCACATGCAGAGGTGATTAGTGCTGTAATGTATTCATGTATATTCATGTATATGTTAATGAGTTGGTGTTGTATATAAGTAGGGAATGTTGAGTAATAAACCTCTCTCTCGTGATCCAGGCAACCTGCGTGTAAGTTGTTATTCATTCTGCCGTCCGGAATATTACAAAATTGGCGACGAGGATGGGATAGAGTTTATGAACTCATCCTTTAAATACAGTGAGGACCGTTTTGCAACACACAGTATTGTTTAACAGTTTAAACAGTAAATACGGAGTTGTGTCGCAGTTGTTTGCGAGCTGGACATGAGAGGCCGCAGATCCTTCTATGCAGGGGACTGTAGTTTAAAACAGCAGCTGGACAAATCGTCGAGAGTTTGTCAAGCTATCTCTATGTTGTGTCTATGTGGCAAGATTTCATCCTTGGGATTGTATAACATTTTAGACGGAGTATTTTTTGTCGAATTGCTCAAGCTGAATAGCCTTTTTACAGCTAAGTTTTAGGTGAATTGTTACACCAAAACAGAGAGGAATTCGGGGTTTTTGAACGGACTTTAAAAAAAAGAGAATGACACTATGGCAGCGTCCACAGGTTACATTGTAAACATTGGCACTTTTGTCAAGATTAGAGAGTCATTCAGCTCCTATATGGAGAGAGTAAACATGTTTTACACGGCAAACAATATAATGGAGATTAGCGGTGAAGGAGAGATAGTGTGGCGGGACTGTCATATGCTGAGAGAATGGAGCAGCTGGGCTTGTACACTCTGGAATTTAGAAGGATGAGAAGGGATCTCATTGAAACATAGAAAATAGGTGCAGGAGTAGGTCATTCGGCCCTTCGAGCCTGCACCGCCATTCAATATGATCATGGCTGATCATCCAACTCAGTATCCTGTACCTGCCTTCTCTCCATACCCCCTGATCCCTTTAACCACAAGGGCCAAATCTGAAATATATCAGATTGTTAAGGGCCTGGACACGCTAGAGGCAGGAAACATGTTCCCGGTGTTGGGGGAGTCCAGAACCAGGGGCTACAGTTTAAGAATAAGGAGTAAGCCATTTAGAACGGAGACGAGGAAACACTTTTTTCTCACAGAGAGTTGTGAGTCTGTGGAATTGTCTGCCTCAGAGGGCGGTGCAGGCAGGTTCTCTGGATACTTTCAAGAGAGAGCTAGATAGGGCTCTTAAAGATAGTGGAGTCAGGGGATATGGGGAGAAGGCAGGAACGGGGTACTGTTTGTGGATGATCAGCCATGATCACATTGAATGGCGGTGCTGGCTGGAAGGGCCGAATGGCCTCTACTCCTGCACCTATTGTCTATTGTCCTTTTATTGAATTTCCTCAACAACATAATGGTTGAACACCAACTCAAAACGGACGCTAGGGTCGGGTGAGCGGGCGTAGGGAAGGGTAGTGGGATATATCTCCGCTTCTTTCACTCCTTCGTTAGTTCGGGGGGTTTCTCTTTCCTTTTTCGTGTCTTTTTCGAAATTCTTTCTTTTCTATTTATTTTCTTCTTTCTTTCCCTTTTTTCTTTTTTCCCTATTTAGTTATTAGTTTATAAAATGTTAAAATTGAAGCAGTACAAAAATTGTATAATTGTTATGTTGATTACTTTCTCCTTGTACAATTGCTTCTAATAAATTAAAATAAAAATTTTAAACTTTGGCGGCAACTCAAATCATTTGTATCCTAAAGGAGTGCTGATTTATCAGACAATTCCTGCATCTGTGACGTTGCTGTCTCTGTAGATATCAACTCTCTGTGCTCAGCCCCTTCCCTATTCTCACTTCTGTGTGAACATCATTTCTTGCAGCAGGTGTACATGCAATGTCAGGGCAACATCTATATTTCACTGAAGGCTCACAAACCTTTTTGTTCCTTTGATGTACAGGTAACTGAATCACCTCCCCTGTCACCACCTTCAGCCATGATGTCGACAGATGTTCCCAACTTCTGTAGCTCTGAATACACAATATTAATAGAACCATCAGGTGACAATTGAATGTGAAGGAAGACATTGCCTTGTGAACCAACAAACAGCATTACAGTGCAGCGGAGATGTGGAAAATATCCCATCCAAACAAGGTATACCCCTGCAAATTAACAGAAACTAAAAGCAGTAGACCACCTTGCTCTTCATGGCTGTATTTGTGTAAATTTCATACTTCCACTCATATACCCAATAGTCCCGACTCGTTAGGTCTCATTTCATTATTCAAATATGTACAAAATGCAATCTATATTGCAAATGCGAAATGCTGAAAGTATCCTTTCCTCTTACAATCATTCTGCTGCAACTTCTCCTGTGATCACAGTCCCCGCTGTGACCAGAGGGTGATAAACATGTGCAACTCTCCGTACAGGAGGCTCAGAAAGGCCTTTACTCTGGCAATTGAGGACGTAGCTCACAAAAATAACTGAAAACAGAAATAACAAGCTATGCTGTGCCTGCTTTAAAGAGGGGCTGCATTGTAAACCATGGGAAGTGTAGAGCAGTGAACCTAACGGCTGTGGTATACAAATTACTGGAGGATATTGAGGGGAATGATATATCTATATTGTGATGGACAGGGCCGTTTATGGATAGTTAGCATAGTTTTATGTGTCGGAGATCATATCTCACAAATGTGATTACATTTTCTGAGTAACTTAAAAGATTGATGGGACAAGTCATAGATTTAACTTATATGGACTTCAGTGTATTTGGTAATGTTCCACATGATAGGCTGCTTTGGAAGGTTTTATCACAAGTGATCCAGGGAGAGCTATCTGACTGGATAGAGAATTGACGATGAAAGGAAGCAGAGGGTGAGGGTGGAAGTTTGTTTTACAGACTGCAGGCCTGTGACTAGTGGTGTTCCCCAGGGATCATTGCTGGCCCCATTGCTGTTTGTGGTTGATATCAAAGATGTGGATGAGAACACAAGGCATGATTATCAAATGTTGCAGAGGGATCTTCATCTGTTGGGCTGAGGAATGTGGAATGGAGTTTAATACAGATAAGCTCAATGTGTTGCATTCTGGTAAGACAAAGCAGGACAGGACCCCAGTGAATGACAGGCCTCATCATTCACAATATTGAGTGTAGAAGTCGGGACGTTATGTAACTGGTGTACAAGACTTTGGCCAAGTCACATTTAGTGAATCGTACCCTGTTATAGGAGAGATGTTACCAAACTGGAAAGGGTGCGGAGAAGACTTAAGAGCATGTAAGAGCAAGTTGCCAGGACTCGAGGGCCTCCTCCTGCACTTATTTCTATGTAAATGAAATACAGAGATATATTAACGGCATATTAAATTTATTGATAACAAAATATAAAATACTGAGAACAGTGGAAAGTGCAATGGTGGAAGATCCATTGTTAGAATTGGAACTGTCTCAGATGCTGCCCAACTAGATGTGTGTTGTAGTAATTTTAGCATTTTCTCTTTTCTCTTTCCTGATTTTCTGCAGGAAGTTAAAAAAAAAATGTCATGTCCCGTCCCGTCCCAAAAGAAATGACTGGTTGCAAAATTCACACGTCATCTTACAGTGGTCAATGGATGTGTGCAAATAACGTCCATCCACTCACGTACCCGACCGTCCCAACTCGTTAGTTCATGTTTTTTTATTCAAATGTGGTACAAAGTTGATTCCGTGCACCAAATCCACAAAGTAACATTTCATCGTACTATCATTCTGCTGCATCTGCTCATTCTCAGCTGAGGATCGATAAAAATGTGCAACACTCCGTACAGGTCAGAAAGGTTGTTGCTCTGGCAACAGAGGCTGTGGTTCACCAGATATAACTGAGAACGGTAATGACTAGCTCAGCATCAGATTGTTCCAGTTTCACTATGAATAATTACCCTGAACATGCAACCATTTTGTAACTGTGAAATAAAATTCTGAAATTAGCTTTTACTCCACCAGGTATTTCAGTAATTCGATGAACCAAGTGTTAGTTCCAACTTTATAGATGTCAATGCTGTGCAGTATCATTTTAAACAGATACAATGCCAAAACACAGCTGTTGGAGGAGATGACTTTTCTGCATCAAATTCTCCTTTGGCCACATTAGTCATAACAATAAATTCAATGGCAAAAGTCTATCAAGTTATATATTTATTCAAATAGTCGCTCAAAATAATTTAGGACAAACCAAAATAGGCAACTTAGCTCTGGCACAGTTAATGATGTAAAGAACAAAAGCTCTTCCCAAGGAATTGAGCGAGCTAGTAACATCCGTGGAAGCAGAAGGTGCAATGCTGACTTGGTGGAATGATGAATCATTGCCAGTAAACCACAGAGGGGAAGTGGGGAGGGTGAAGATTGAAGAATAAACATGGTGGGACAGAGGCTGGATGTTGTCAAGTGTAACCAGAGGGAGGGGGCGGACACTTGCTGCCAAGCCGGCAGATGGGATGCGAAAGGTAACAAATATGAGGAGATAACAGGTTGAACAAGAGAGTGTAGGTGGGAGAAGAAGTAAGTGGGGTGGATAACTGACATTGGTAAATACAATGCATCTTTTATTTTCCCTTCCCCCCCCAACACTCACCTCCACCAAGTTGAAACCGCCCATCTTCCCCAATCCATCAGGTTAACCTGTCCCATTTCCTCCTTCCCCCACAGCTGTACACTGGCCACATCTACTCTTCCCCCAATCCTTAGACAGAAGACCGCCTGGAAATGTAACATGTAACCCTTTGTCTCCACTTATGCTGTTTGACATGTGAATTTATTCTTGATTTTTGTTCCACATTCCACCAACTCCAGTCTCCTCCATCTCTGGCCCTGTGGTGTCCTCCGGGTGCTCGTACCACAGACCCACCAGTAGTAGCGTGTGGGAAATGTGGTCTGGAACAACCTGTGTGTCCTCAGTAATGAATCCAGAGCACAACTGTATCTAGGCACAGGTTTCACTCCTTAATGACCAACTCGTACCCTAGAGTCAAATCACAAACATGTGACATTCATTGGCACTGCCGTCATGAAGTTACCCACCACCAACATCATAGAAACATAGAAAATAGGTGCAGGGGTAGAGGCCATTCGACCCTTCGAGCCTGCACCGTCATTCAATATGATCATGGCTGATCATCCAACTCAGTATCCCATCCCTGCCTTCTCCCCATACCCCCTGATCCCTTTAGCCACAAGGGCCACATCTAACTCCCTCTTAAATATAGCCAAAGTATAGGACCTCTTTGCTCCTATACTCAACTCATCTTGTTTCGCAGGCCAACATGCCATTCGCTTTCTTCACTGCCTGCTGTACCTGCATGCTTACTTTCATTGACTGATGAACAAGGACCCACCGATCCCGTTGTACTTCCCCTTTTCCCATCTTGACACCATTTAGATAATAATCTGCCTTCCTGTTTTTGCCACCAAAGTGGATAACCTCACATTTATCCACATTAAACTGCATCTGCCATGCATCTGCCCACTCACGCAACCTGTCCAAGACACCCTGCATTCTCATAGCACCTTCGTCACTGCCACCCAGCTTTGTGTCATCTGCAAATTTGCTAATGTCACTTTGAATCCCTTCATCCAAATCATTGATGTATATTGTAAATAGCTGCGGTCCCAGCACCGAGCCTTGTGGTACCCCACTAGTCACTGCCTGCCATTCTGAAAAGGACCCGTTAATCCCTACTCTCTGCATGCTTTCAAGAGAGAGCTAGATAGGGCTCTTAAAAATAGCAGAGTCAGGGGATATGGGGAAAAGGCAGGAACCGATTGAAGCCATGATCAGATTGAATGGTGGTGTTGGCTCGAAGGGCCGAATGGCCTCTACTCCTGCACCTATTGTCTATTGTCTATGTTTCCTGTCTGCCAACCACTTCTCTATCCATGTCAGCACTCTAACCCCAATACCATGTGCCCTAATTTTGCCCACTAATCTATGTGGGACCTTACCAAATGCTTTCTGAAAGTTCAGGTACACTACATCCACTGGCTCTCCCAGGGGGGGGGGGGGGAGATTAATAGCGGGAGGTGGGGGAACTAGATATAAATATTAAATGAGAGCACAGATGGGAGAGTTGGGAGAAAGCGGCTGTTCCTACATGTTGCATGCGGAAATGGCAATGGAGGAGTCCGGTGACTAAAAGATACAAAGCTTAGCACATGCCTTGCCCGACCGAGCGCAAGTATTATGCCCCTGTCCCACTTAAGAAACCTGAACGGAAAGCTCTGGAGACTTTGCGCCTCACCCAAGGTTTCCGTGCGGTTCCCGGAGGTTGCAGGTGGTTGCCGGAGGTTGCAGGTAGTGGAAGCAGGTAGGGAGACTGAAAAAAACCTCCGGTCAATATAGTGTAGTGTAGACTAGACCACACACACACAGTGTTCTGTATAACACGTGTACTGCACTGTACTGTAACTAGACGGACGGAGCTGAGGTAAATAATGTTGTAAATGTGTGTGTGTGGTCAATATATATAAATATATAGTGTAGCGTAGTATAAATATACTTACACTGTGTGTGTGGGGTCAACATGTAGCAACGACCACATCATCTACAGTTACACGTGTGTGTGGTCAATATGGGTCAATGACCACATAAATACAGTATGGTCAATAAACTAGACGGACGGAGCTAAGGTAAATAATGTTTTAAATGAGTGGGAAATGTCTTTATAGTTCAGTCTAGTCTAGTATAAATGTAGTGTGTAGTACAGAACACTGTGTGTGTGTGGGGTCAAAATGGGTCAATATCACCATATAATGTACAGAATGGAGAAATTAGTGAGGTAAATAATGTTGTAAATGAGCGGGAACTGTCTGTGGTCAATATTGTCAATATATATAAATATAGTGCAGTTACAGTTACAGTTACAGTGTAGTACAGAACAATGTGTGTGTGTGGGGTCAATAAATATATAAATACAGTAACAGTATAGTGTAGTATAGTACAGAAAACTGTGTGTGTGGGGGAATTAGTGAGGTGAATAATGTTTTAAATGAGCGGGAACTGTCTGCGTGGTCAATATTGCAAATATAGTATAGTGTAGTACACGTGTGTGTGGTGAATATTGTCAATATATATAAATATAGTGCAGTTACAGTGTAGTGTAGTCTAGTACAGTCTAGTACACGTGCGTGTGGGGAAATTAGTGAGGTGAATAATGTTGTAAATGAGCGGGAAATGTCTTTGTCTGTGGTCAATAAATATAAATATAAATATATAGTTATAGTGTAGTCTAGTACAGTACACGTGTGTGTGTGTGTGGAAACTGGTCAATATGGGTCAATGACCACATAAATAATGTTGTAAATGAGCGGGAACTCTGTGTGTGGTTATTATATATAAATATAGTTACAGTACAGTGTAGTACACATGTAGTACAGAACACTGTGTTTGTGTGGGGTCCATATCATTAGGATGCCACCCTACAACTTCAGGACTGCTTTGATCGCACCGACTGGGACCTGTTTGCACAACAGGCTACCAGTGGTACAGAGGAAGACTTGGAGGAGTACACATCCACTGTGCTCTCCTACATCAACTGCTGTGTGGAGACTGTCACAGTGGACAAGCAAATAAAGCATGTTCCCAAACCGGAAACCCTGGATGAACAAGGAGGTTCAGGATCTGCTAAGGGCACGCAACAATGCCTTTAAATTCAGGGACACATCTGCCTACAGTGCGGCCAGGTCGAACCTGAACAGAGGCATAAAAAAGGCCAAAGACATCCACAGGCAAAGGGTAGAAGACCACTTCAATACCACGGACACCAGAAGCATGTGGCAGGGTGTCAGGGACATCACTGACTACAAGAGCAGCCCCGCCTGCCCCCACGGGATATCACACTGGCCAACGAACTAAACACCTTCTTTGCCCGGTTCGAAACTGGCAACACCACCAGGAGTGGAATAACCCCGGCCATGGCGGAGGAACAGGCCTTAACACTGAGCACTCAGGAGGTACAGTGCGCTCTGCGTAGAATCAATCCACGCAAGGCTGCAGGCCCGGAAGGGTACTAAAGGACTGTGCTGTACAGCTGGCGGAGGTATTCACGAGAATCTTCAATCTATCTCTATCTCTGGCAACGGTCCCCAAGTGCCTGAAAACAGCCACCATAGTGCCGGTGCCGAAAAAGTCCAAAGTCACCAACCTGAACGACTACCGCCCGGTTGCCCAAACTCCAATCCCAATGAAGTGCTTCGAAAGGCTGGTCCTCTCCCATATCAAATCCAGCATCCCTGCCTCACTGGACTCTCATCAATTTGCATACAGGGCAAATAGATCAACAGAGGATGCCATCTCTCTGGCCCTTCACACTATCCTGACTCACCTGGACAGACAGGGCATGTATGTGAGGATGCTCTTCATTGACTATAGCTCTGCATTCAATACGGTCATCCCCACCAAGCTCACCACCAAACTCCACCAGCTAGGCCTCAGCTCGCCGATATGCGACTGCATCCTGAACTTTCTGACGGAGCGACCGCAGGCAGTGAGACTGGGCCCGCACCTGTCCTCCACTATCACCCTGAGCACCGGCACACCACAGGGCTGTGTACTGAGCCCCATGCTCTACTCCCTCTTCACTCACGACTGTGTCCCTGCATTCGACACCAACACCATCGTCAAGTTTGCAGACGACACAACAGTGATTGGGCTGATCACCAACGGTGATGAAACTAAATACAGAGCGGAGGTGCAGAACCTGGCGGGCTGGTGCGCTCATAACAACTTGTCACTAAACACCTCCAAGGAGCTGATTATCGACTTCAGGAGGTCCCATAATGGAGAATACGCCCCAATCTCCATTTACGGGGAAAGTGTGGAGAGAGTGTCCAGCTTTAAGTTTCTGGGCACTCACATTTCAGAGGACCTTACATGGTCCACCAACACCGCTGCGCTGGTCAAGAGGCACAGCAACGACTGTTCTTCCTGAGGACATTAAAAAAGACTGGTCTGCCCCAACAGCTGCTGACAACGTTCTACCGCTGCACCACAGAGAGCATATTAACGTATGGCATCTCTGTGTGGTATCTCAGCTGCAGGGAGGCGGAGAGGAGAGCTCTTCAGCGCGTCGTCCACAGAGCGCAGAGGATCATTGGGACACAGCTACCAGCCTTGGAGGGCATCTACCACACATGGTGTTTCAGGAAGGCCGTCAGCATCCATAAGGACACATCACACCCTTGTAACGGTCTGTTTGAACTACTTCCCTCCGGCAGACGTTACAAGGCCTTCTACGCCCGAACCTCCAGACTCAGAAACAGCTTTATTCCAAGAGCTATAGCGGCTCTGAACCGGCCCTGCTGAGTGCCCCCCACCCACACCCCCTGGACAGTCTCCCTTGGATGGTCACGTCACACAGCTTATTTATTTACTTTACTTTTCTTGTACATCGGTTGGAGCTGCATATTAAATCTCGTTGCACTGATGTGCAATGACAATAAAATATATTATTATTATTATTATATTGTTAATATAGTGTAGTGTAGTACACGTGTGTTTGGTCAATATGGGTCAATGACCACATAAATACAGTATAGTCAATAAACTAGACGGACGGAGCTGAGGTAAATAATGTTGTAAATGAGCAGGAAATGTCTTTATAGTTTAGTCTAGTCTAGTATAAATATATAGTTATAGTTACAGTGTAGTTCAGTGTAGTTACAGTATTAGTTCACGTGTAGTACAGTACACTGTGTGTGTGTGTGTGTAGTCTAGTATAAATATGGTTATAGTGCAGTGTAGTGTAGTCTAGTATAAATATAGTTGTAGTGTAGTGTAGTGTAGTACACGTGTAGTACAGTACAGAACACTGTGTGTGTGTGGTCAATAAATATATATATAGTACAGTACAGTACATGTGTGTGTGTGTAAACTGGTCAATATGGGTCAATGACCACATAAATAATGTTGTAAATGAGCGGGAAATGTCTGTGTAGTTCAGTCTAGTCTAAATATAGTTATAGTACAGTGTTGTGTAGTGTAGTTCAATGTAGTGTAGTGTAGTACACTGTGTGTGTGGTCAATAAATATATAGTTATAGTGTAGTGTAGTGTAGTTCAGTGTAGTACACGTGTGTGTGGTCAATAAATACCACATATATACAGTACAGTACACGTGTGTGTGTGTGTGTGGGGGGAAACTGGTCAATATGGGTCAATGACCACATAGATAATGTTGTAAATGAGTGGGAACTCTGTGTGTGGTTAATATATATAAATATAGTTACAGTACAGTGTAGTACACATGTAGTACAGAACACTGTGTTTGTGTGGGGTCAATATTGTTAATATAGTGTAGTGTAGTGTGGGGAAACTGGTCAATATGGGTCAATGACCACATAAATACAGTATAGTCAATAAACTAGACGGACGGAGCTGAGGTAAATAATGTTGTAAATGAGCGGGATCTGTGTGTGTCTGTGGTCAATAAATATAAATATATAGTACAGTTACAGTGTAGTGTAGTGTAGTACAGTATACGGTGTGTGTGTGGTCAATATTGTGGGAAAATTAGTGAGGTAAATAATGTTGTAAATGAGCGGGAACTGTCTGGTGAATATTGTCAATATATATAAATATAGTGCAGTTACAGTTACAGTCCAGTACAGTGTAGTACAGAACAATGTGTGTGGGGTCAATAAATATATAAATACAGTTACAGTTACAGTATAGTGTAGTATTGTACAGAAAACTGTGTGTGTGTGTGGAAATTAGTGAGGTGAATAATGTTTTAAATGAGCAGGAACTGTCTGATCAATAAATATAAATACAGTTACAGTGCAGTACACATGTGTGTGTGGTCAATATTGTTAATATATATATTAGTACAGTACAGTGTAGTGTACAGTATAGTCTGTGGGGTCAATATTGTCAATATCACCACATACATACAGTTACAGTTACAGTATAGTGTAGTATAGTACAGAAAACTGTGTGTGGGGGGGAATTAGTGAGGTGAATAATGTTTTAAATGAGCGGGAACTGTCTGTGGTCAATATTGTTAATATCAGCACATAATCTACAGTACAGTACACGTGTGTGTGTGTGTGTGTGTGTGTGTGTGTGTGTGTGTGTGTGTGTGTGTGTGTGCGTGCGTGCGTGTGTGCGTGCGTGTGTGTGTGTGTGTGTGTGTGTGTGTGTGTGTGGGTGGGTGTGGTCAATATGGTGGACAAGTGAGTGAGGCCAATCACCACATCATCACACCACGTGTGTGTGTGTGTGTGTGTGTGGGGGGGGGGGGGGGGGGGGAACTGGTTATAAATAAACCAGCCTCCACCCTCTTTCTTATTCACTCAGGTGAATAACTGAGGTTATAAATAAATGAATCAGCAGCGGAATCAGCGAAATAAATAAACCCGGTAAATCTGGGGGAGAGAGAGAGCTGAGGTCAATCTCCACATAAACTACAAGTCTGGGGGAATAAAACTGGTAAAACTGGGGTCAATAATATAAACTCACCGTCTGGAGCAGCGTCCTGAGATAAAACACGTTATAAACATCTCCCTCTCTCTGGCTCCCAACCCCCTCCCCCTCTCTGTAAATAATTGATAAATCACCAAATAAACAACACATCGAGGGAATAAACCCGGTCTGGGGTAAAACTGGGGTAAATAATGTTATAAACACACAGGGGATCAAAATACTCCCGGTCTGGGATAAATAAGTAAGTGATTTCACATACAAGGAATTTGCCTTGGTGCTCCGCACGCAAGTAACAACATGACATACAATGACAGTAAATAATGTTATAATACAGTATAATACAGTAAATAATGTTATAAACACACAGGGGAGCAAAATAAACCCGGTCTGGGGGTAAAACTGGGGTAAATAATGTTATAAACACACAGGGGAGTGGAATAAACTGGGCTGTGGAGTCGTTCCAAAAACATCCGACCCCGACCCCTCAGTAAAATAATTCTAAATCTGCTGTGATGACATTACACAAGTTGACATTTCATAAGAACCACATGAATCATCGGGCTGCCTTTTAAACCCATGTCCATAAAGTTTTGAGTCTAATGGTTGTAGCTGTGCTATTGTAGCTTTTCTTTTAATGTTTATTCTTGAAATAAAAACCATAATTCATTATGCTAAAAGAAAACAAAATGACAGAAAGGACCATGACAAAATTAAAATTCCATTGAATTAAGTAAAAATTATAAAAGCATTACTCCAAACTGTATTAAACTAAGGCCACAGGTCTGAGCTAAATGGCTAAATTATAACAAAAATTAATCTCATGTGCAATAGAAATTAAAAGTAAATGCCTAGGTAGTTAAGTTTGCTACAAAAGTACATACCTAAAATTGATTAATAACGTCTGGAACAGAATTGCTTCTGTCAGAGAGAGAGAGGGAGAGTGGAGGGAGGGAGGGAGGGAGGGAGGGAGGAGAGGGGTGAGAGGCTGAAGGTGGAATGGGGGTGAAGTGTAGCGGGGGGGAAACAGGGAGCAGAGGGAGGGGGGAGGATTCAAGGGAGAGTGGGTTTGGTGCCGAGGGGGTGAATGGGGGGCAGGGAACTGGGGGGGGGGGGGTAGAGAGAGGGGTCAAGTGACCCGAGGAAAGGGGTAGGGAGCCAAGTGGGGTAAGGTGGGTTCACATTGTTTGGGGGTGGGTAGGAGGGGGGAGGGAGAAAAGTGGGTTAAGAAGCAGGAGGCGGCAGGGGTATGGAGGAGGTCACATTGTTTGGGGGTGGGGACTGTGTTGCCATTTAGGAAGTCAAACCAGGGCAGGAACTGTGAATGGCGGGGCGCTGGGGCAATGTGTGGAGCCGAGGGATCTAGGAGTGAAAGTACGAGTTGGGCCGAAGGGCCTTTTTCCAAAGCTGTATCACTCTATGAATCTATGGCAAAGTTCTGGAGTAACTCAGCGGGTCAGGCAGCATCTATGGAGAAGATAGACACAAAGTGCTGGAGTAATTCAGCGGGTCAGGCAGCATCTGTGGAGAGATTGAATGGGTGACATTTTGGGTCGAGACCCTTTGGTTTAGTTTAGTTTAGTTTGGAGATGCAGCACGGAAACAGGTCTTTCAGCCCGCGGAGTCCTCGCCGACCAGCGATCACCCCGTACACTAGCACTATCCTACCACATTAGGGTCAATTTAACAATTTTGCGGAGGCCGATTAATCTCCAACCCTGAAGCTCTTTGAAATGTTGGAGGAAACCGGAGCACCCGGAGTGAAAACCCACGCAGGTCAAGGGGAGAACGTGCAAACTCCGCACATACAGCACCCGTAGTCAGGATCAGACCCGGGTCTCTGGCGGTGAGGCAGCAACTGTACCGCTGTGCCGCGCAGGATTATATAATGGTTTCCTCCGCCATAAACGCACCCGATATGTGCTAGTAATGTCCTGTTTGCCAGCTTGTTGACCCTCTGTGTTTCCCGCCTGCAGGGTTTTGTAGCCGTTGCTGTGGACAGAGAGACGGGGATGTGAGCGGCCATTGAGGGCGGCGAGGGTGCTGGAGAGCCCCCCCCCCAACTGCTCGGTGTGCGGGCTGAGCTTCGAGGGGTTGAGCTTCGATGGTGGACCACATGACGGGGCACAACAAGGAGAAGCGTTATCAGTGCGACGTGTGTGGCAAGGCCTGGCGGTACCCGAGCGAGCTGGAGATCCACCGGCGGATGCACACGGGAGAACGCCCCTTCGACTGCTCCACCTGCGGCAAGAGCTTCACCAGCTACGACAACCTGCAGCAGCACAACCGTGTGCACTCTAGTGACAGGCCCTTCACCTGCTCCGACTGCGGCAAGAGCTTCATCCGCTATGCCAACCTGCAGCAGCACAACCGGGTGCACACTGGAGAACGCCCCTTCAACTGCTCTGACTGCGGCAAGAGCTTCAAGACAGCACCAAACCTGACGAAACACCGGTGGTTACACACGGGCGAGAAGCCCTATGGCTGCTCCACCTGCGGCAAGAGCTTCACCAGCTACGGCAACCTGCAACAGCACAACTGCATGCACTCTGGTGAGAGCCCCTTCACCTGCTCCACCTGCGGCAAAAGCTTCACCAGCTATGACATCCTGCAACAGCACAACCGCGTGCACACGGGAGAAAGCCCCTTCACCTGCTCCACCTGCGGCAAGAGCTTCACCAGCTACGCCAGCCTACAGCAGCACAACCACGTGCACTCGGGAGAACGCCCCTTCGACTGCTCCGACTGCGGCAAGAGCTTTGCCTGGATGTCGGGGCTACTGCATCACCAGCGGGTGCACAGCAGTGAGCGGCCCTTCACCTGCTCCGACTGTGGCAAAGGCTTCAAATCGTCGCCAGAGCTGAAGAGGCACAGGCTCGTGCACACCGGGGAGCGCCCCTACACCTGCGCCCAGTGCGGCAAAGGCTTCACCCATTCCAGCAACCTGCTGTCCCACCAGCGCACGCACACCGGCGAGCGCCCCTACACCTGCGCCCAGTGCGGCAAGGGCTTCACCTGCTCCAGCAACCTGCTGTCCCACCAGCGCACCCACACCGTCGAGCGCCCCTTCACCTGCGCCCAGTGCGGCAAGGGCTACACCCATTCCAGCACCCTGCTGGTGCACCAGCGCACCCACACCGGCGAGTGCCCCTACACCTGCGCCCAGTGCGGCAAGGGCTTCATCCGCTCCTCCAAGCTGCTGGAGCACCAGCGAACCCACACCGGCGACCGTCCCTTCACCTGCGCCCAGTGCGGCAAGGGCTTCACCCGGTCCTCCTATCTGCTGTCCCACCAGCGGGTTCACGCCGGCGACCGTCCCATCCCCAACCCGGTGTGTGAAGAGCGCTTTGCCATGGCCTCCCACGCCCTGTCTCACCAGCGCATGCACACCAGTGGCCAGCCCTATGACTGCCCGTACTGCGGTGAGGAGTTTGACAGCTCGCGGGGGTTTCGGCAGCACCAGCGGACCCACGTCGGCGAGCAGCTGCTCCCACTGTGACAAGAGAGCACGGGGGCTGCGGGAGCACCAGCGGATACTCACCGGAGAGAGACCTTATGTGTGCGCTGAGTGTCAAGTCACGCTTATTCGTCACTTATACATACGAGATGTGCAGTGAAATGAAAAGTGGCAATGCTCGCGGACTTTGTGCAAAAAGACAAACAAACAAACAACCAAACAAACTACAAACAGAATGGAACAGAATCACATATTCTTTTACATATTAAATATTGTAGGCGGAAGGAAAAATGGAAAAAAAGAGCAATTTAAAAAAAAAGCAGTAGTGGTACAGTAAAGTTAGTCCCTGGTGAGATAGTTTACAGTCCTAATGGCCTCGGAAGAAACTCCTTCTCAACCTCTCCATTTTCACAGCATGGCAACGGAAACATAGAAACATAGAAAGTAGGTGCGAGAGTAGACCACCAGGTCCGTCGAGCCCGCACCGCAATTCGCTCATGGCTGAACACTAAACAGACACACTTACCCACAAACAGTAGACACAAGACACAGAACACAAGACACTACCCTCCCCTTTATCCGCTATCACCTCTCTCCACCCCAAGAACCTCGTGATCTCCTGGGGGAGGCAAAAAACCGGATAAAAACCCAGGTCCAATTCGGGGGAAAAAATCCGGGAAATTCCTCTCCGACCCCAATCCAGGCGATCGACACTTGTCCAGGAGATCACTCAGGTCTTACTATACTAACCATACCTAGGTCCATATCCCTGCCCTCTCCCCGTAGCCCCTTATCCCCTTGGCAGCTAAAAAACCATCTATTTTAGTCTTAAATATATTTAAAGTTTCTGCTTCCACTGCTCCCTGGGGCAGTGAATTCCATAAATTAACCACCCTCTGGGTAAAGAAGTTCTTCCTCATCTCAGTTTTAAAAGAGCCCCCCCTTATTCTGCAACTATGTCCCTGACCGTTTGCCTGACCGTAACAGCTGGAACAGTCCGTTGCAGGGGTGGAAGGGGTCTCCCATGATCTTATTGGCTCTGGAGTTGCACCTCCTGAGGTATAGTTCCTGCATGGGGGCGAGTGAAGTTCCCATAGTGCGTTCGGCTGAACGCACTACTCTCTGCAGAGCCTTCTTGTCCTGGGCAAGGCAATTCCCAAACCAGATTGTAATATTTCCGGACAAGATGCTTTCCACAGCCGCTGGGTAGAAGCACTGGAGGATCCTCAGAGACTGTCAAGTCTTCTAATGTTTTTGCAGTTTCCCCGCTTGAAAGGGATTTGATTTATCTACCCCGAAATGATGAACTGGATTCACTCAGACCAAACACTTCTTTTCCACCTTTTATTTTCTCCTTCTTTTATTTTGGCAGATTAGTCTTTAGCAGTTTTTTAAGCAGTTTTAGTCTTTATCAGTTTTGGTCTTTATCAGTTTTGGTCTTTATCAGTTTTGGTCTTTATCAGTTTTGGTCTTTATCAGTTTTGGTCTTTATCAGCTGAAAACCCCTGTCATCTTGGTTAACAAACACCACCAATATCAACACGTTAGCCAGACAAGTTTCTCAGCTTTTAAAGGGTTAAACAGAGTCTCTGGGGCTGCAGTCTTCGACTCAGTCCATTTAGAGTTCAGTCCTTACCGGCTGCCAATCGGGTCTGTAGAAAATCAGTCCTGCTTGCCTTTTCTGGCTCTCGCGGCAGTCTTTTCGGACAGTCCTTTTGATTTACTGTTCCAGTTCTCTGCTCGCAAATCTCTTGTCTCTTCTTCCCTGGCTTCTGGTGCTGTGTGCCCTTTTGACCCCCAGGCAGAACTCGGCAGGCTGGGGATCCGCCCACTTTAATTACTGTCTCGTGATTTCAATGTAGCATTTCTCTGCACCTGTTCTTTCATTTCAGTTTGACTTGACACCTCCCACTCGATCTTCCAATGGAACCACTTGGGAGATCGACGCTTTAAAGTCAAACTTTGAAGTCTAGGTTTGAACTTAGTCTTTATAGGCTACCAGTCGAACTGTTGTGGTGCTTGGGAAAGTTGTGCTCATTTGCGCAGCACAAAAAATGTCTTTTAGAGCATTTTCTCGTTCTCTTACTGTAATGACTCCTGTCAGAGATGGCCTCCCACTTTGGATTGTTTAGGGCTTTGTTCTTGCCTAGAAACCTCTTTGCTGCTCTCCAAATCCATGCGACTGTCTTGATCAGTCGAGTTAGAACGCTGAACCGCTTGACACCAACAAGGTTCTGAATAGCTGACCCTGCAGGTGGTCTCTTTGGGCTTGTTGGTTCCGGTTCTTGCTTCTCTACTTTGGCTCTTGATAGTGCTGCAACAAAAGCTTTCTTCTGTAACTTGTTGATGTTCTCTCTGGCAGTGGCAGACAGTTCTTTAGCTGATTTTATTGGCCACTCACTCACACACAGGCAATACCAGGAACTTCGGTCCATTTTGCCACTCCGAATACTGATCAAGGTCTTGAGGGCTGGCACCTCTGGTGATTACATCAGCGATGTTTTGTGGGCCAGGAATCCACCGCCAGTCCTGAATGTTGGTGCTTGTTTGAATCTCTCCAATCCGATTGGCGAAGAATGTCTGAAATCCGTAGCTTTCTCGCTGTATTGCACCAAGGATTGTTTGGCTATCCACAAGATGATACGACTTCTCCACTTGAATTTGACTGTGTAGCTCAAAATACTTCTTTAAGCGTGAGGCGAACACTGCTCCGCACATCTCTGCTTTAACAGTGTCTCCTCTGTGGTCCAAGGGAGTTAACTTGGCCTTGGATTCCACAAGTCTGACAATTGGGCCATGGTCTGAATCCCATCTCAGGTACATCACTGCCCCGTAGGTGTGCTCACTTCCGTCAGAAAAGGTGATTCCCAAGGGTTCAGTTGCGGAGCAAGATGGAGTCAGTGCCCTGACGAACTTGACTTTTCCAAGTTGTACGTACTCTTCAAAGAGCTTAATTGCATCCTTCCTGAGTCCATCTGAGAGTGCCATGTCCCATGTGTCTCTGACCGAACAGCTTCCCTCTTTTGCTTCTTGGAAAGCTCTGCGTACCAGAATCGCTCCCTTTTGCTTAACAGGAGCCACTATGCCGATGGGGTCATATAGCCCTGCTACCTGGCTGAGAAGCTCTCTTCTTGTTAGGGGATTTGGCGTCTGAGTTTTGATTTGCTCTTGTAGAAGGCTTTGACCAAGCCGCATCTTTTTCTTTCTCTTGGAGAAATTGATTCCCACCATAACGTGGAGCATGTCCTCTTCAACAATGTAGCCCAGACCAAGTGCCTTGTTATCATCACCATGCATTTGGTTTGGTAGGATCATGCTTTTTGTTTTGCTTTTCTTTAAAGCATTATTGTCCTCCTTCCTCCCACTTTGGCCAGACAGAACCCAAGGCTTGAGCTCAAACCCACCAGCTTTTAGGATACGTTCCACATTTGCTGTGATGATTCTCAACTGGTCGAGGCTGTTGTGAGATGTGAGGATGTCGTCAACATAGCTGTCTTTTTGGAGTACTTGCTGCTCATCCTTGAGGTGGGTAAAAGAAGGAAGATTAGCAGTCTCACGCATTGCCAACTGTGCAATGCACCCCGCAGGTTTGTCTCCGATGTTCACTCTTGTGATAGCATACTCTCCCAGCTCCTCGTCCTAGGAATCTCGCCAGAGGAATCTGTGTAAGTGTACTTCACGGTCCTCCAACCAGACTGAGTTATACATCTTCTTTATGTCTCCCAGAGCAGCATAGATTCCGCCTCTGAATCTGAGGAGGACGGCGCGAATTTGGTTGAGGACGTCTGGACCTTTCATCAGCAAATCATTTAAGCTGACACCATTGCACTTTTGGCTGCTGTTCCACACTAGTCTCACTGGGGTTGTGACAGAGTGGGGGTTTGGAGCAATAAGGTGACTCGCATACCACACTGGTCCCTTCCAGTTTGCAATCATGTCTTCGGACAATTTGATTGCAGCCTTTCGGTCCACCATGTCGTGCACCTGAGCTGTGTAGGCACTTTTCCATTCAGGTTCTCTGGATAGCTGCCTCTCCGTCCTGAGAAATGTGGCTTCCACTGTCCTTTTATTATTTGGTAGAGAAGCTGGGTCTTCCAACCAAGGATAGCTAGCATGCCAATGTGGGTCTTTACTGTGACGGTCTCCTGTTATGTAGGTGAGGCCTTCCCTTACCACTTCGAGCTCTCTCTCTTCAGCAAGAGTCATTTCTTTTCCGCCTGGCTGGCAGTTTCCACAGCGGCAACCCCCGCACTTTGGCTCACATGCTGCTCCAATGCTATCCCACTTCCACCAATCCAAGAAGTCCCGATTGGCGGTTGATGTACGTGACTTCTGGACTTTGACGGCGACCTGTCCGTTTGGTGAAAGTTCCTCAGGGACTGGGGCAGTGAGCTCCTCATACTTTAAAGCAGCTGCTCTCATTGATCTTGCGAAGTGTGTTTTGGACATGTGGGCTGACATGGTAAGCTTCTCAAACAGCTCAGGATGACAACCTCCAACAGTCTTTCCCAGTGGTCCATCCCACAGAATGAGATCTCCAACAGTTCTAATCCTCTGAGGCGCTAGCTGACCTTCTCTATGGCTTATGAGCAAATGTATCTCTTTTGGTCTCATAAGTTCCTCAAGTGGGACGTCTGGAAAGAACTTTTGCAGCTGCTGTGGTGTCACATGTTTGTGAACATCTGCAATGCTGTCCAATCCATAACAAACTAACTGGTGCGACTTGAGTGTGCCCTTGGGAGTCTTCACTCGGATCTTTAGAAGGTAGCGCATCGTCTCTACGTGGACCTTCATCCCCCCCCAACTCCATGGACGATAAGCGTGATGTCTTCACTCCTAAAGTTCAGTCTACTCGCAGCCTTGTGAGTTATGTAGTTGGTATCTGAAGCCAAGTCAATTAATGTCCCAACCTTTTGTCCAGCATTTGCTATGACCTCCAAAAGCATCATAATCACTGGATGCTCTTGCAGTCCACCTTCCTTTAGGAGGCTTGGCTGATGCTTTGCAGTGTTGAAGGCTCTTGATGCAGCGTTCGAGAACACATCTCGGCATTGTTTTGCCAACTCTGGTGGAAGTTTGCTGAAAAACTCCTCTTGGTCCACTGTATATTTCTTCTTGCCTTTATCTTCCTCTGGACCAAATTTACTCCTTCTTTGATCCACACTGCTTTTCCTCATCTCATAATTGGGGCACAGATAAAAATGATGCTCAGGATTCTGTTCATCCTTGCAGATTTGATTTTTACACAGATATGCAGGTTTGCAGTATGAACCATCATCATGAACTTCAAGACACTTTTTGCATGCTCCCAACTTCTTTACTGCAGCTCTTTTCTCTGCCAGCTTTAGCCCTCGAAACTGCTTGCAGAAGTACAGCTTCCTTTTATGCTTTATGTCACCACAGACTACACAACTTGTGTGGTCATTTTCTGACTTGGTAGACTTGGTTCTGGCATGTCTTGGTTCAGTCCGAGTTTCCTTTCTACTCGGCTCCTCGTCCCTCAGTTGCTCGAGCTGTTCGTATATGCTCTCCTGCTCTTTGAGAAATGACAAGAGACTGTCAAACCGTTTCTCTGGTGCCACACCATTCCTCTTGTCAGCTACATAAACCAGCTATTCCTTCTTAAGGGTTTCTGGAAGCTTGGTTTCAATTGATTTTGTCATCAGTGGATTTTTAATAGCGCCTGTGTCTCCGAGATCGCTCAAGTCATTAAGCGCCTTTTCCACAGCTTGAATTAATTCCACTATTTTACGTGGCTGATGTCCTCTGACAGGTGGGATTCCCTGAAGCTCCTCCACTATCTCAATAGCAATAGCTGTTTGATTTCCAAACCGGTTCTCTAGGACACTAAATATATCATCTGCAGTGTTATAACTTCTGAGGCGGAGGTCTCTTGTAATTTTGTCCTCCAGACTGTCCAGCAATTGAACCTTCTTCACCTCATTTGATCCAGTGGGTTCACCTTGCTTTTGCAGTGCTTCCCAATCCTTCCTCCATCTATAAAAGTCACGCTTGTTTCCAGTAAACTTAGGAAGGGCCGTGGGTCTCAGTCTGATGGCTGGTGAAGGATAATTGAAAGCATTCGCCGCTTGTGCTAATCCTTCAGCGTGCTTCTTTATTCTTGCCTGTATGAAGTCAGCCTTCCTGGAAACCAGTTTGGGGACGAGAAGCTCGAGTGTTCTTAGGTGTTTCTGGAAGCTCTCTTGCTCATCCAGAGGGACCCAACGTTTCCACCGACTGTACGTCTCCTTTGCAGTCTCTACCAGTTTCTGCAGGTGGTTAAGCATGAATTCATATGCTTCTTGGTTGCTATTTGATGGTGCGGTGGCAGCAGCAAGTTCACATGCACCATCTGCTGTCTGTAGGTGGTGAGGTGGTAGGTGAGGTGGATAACTCAACATTTCCAAAGTTTGCCCATAGAGTGTCCTGGATGAGCCCTATGACCTCTTTAAGTTTCGACTCACACTCCTTTGCAGTCTTTGCCAGGTCGGCATTTTGCTGTTCAGTTAACACAGTTTCTTCATCTGCGTCCAGCTCCGCCTCCAGCTCTGCAATGAGTCCAGCCTCCACATCGTCATTGGTTTCCATCACTTCCATCACTTCGGCCTCCTGCATGAGTTTGTTGAAATTGTTCCTGAGCTCCTCTTCAGACATTTCTTCATGGTTTCTAATGATGCTGTTAACAAGACGAGAGAATGCCCGTTTTGCTGTTGTCCTCTTCAGCTTGAGCTGCTCAGCTGACTTTCCAGCAACTTCATCAGCCATGTTTTATCTTGACTTAACTGTCTCTTTTCCAGGTTTCCAGATCTCCTGGCCCCGCCCGGTTTTTCACTGGAAGTCTCCTGGTCACAGCGGTTTTTCACTGTCAAGTCTTCTAATGTTTTTGCAGTTTCCCCGCTTGAAAGGGATTTGATTTATCTACCACGAAATGATGAACTGGATTCACTCAGACCAAACACTTCTTTTCCACCTTTTACTTTCTCCTTCTTTTATTTTGGCAGATTAGTCTTTAGCAGTTTTTTAGCAGTTTTAGTCTTTATCAGTTTTGGTCTTTATCAGTTTTGGTCTTTATCAGTTTTGGTCTTTATCAGTTTTGGTCTTTATCAGCTGAAAAACCCTGTCATCTTGGTTAACAAACACCACCAATATCAACACGTTAGCCAGACAAGTTTCTCAGCTTTTAAAGGGTTAAACAGAGTCTCTGGGGCTGCAGTCTTCGACTCAGTCCATTTAGAGTTCAGTCCTTACCGGCTGCCAATCGGGTCTGTAGAAAATCAGTCCTGCTTGCCTTTTCTGGCTCTCGCGGCAGTCTTTTCGGACAGTCCTTTTGATTTACTGTTCCAGTTCTCTGCTCGCAAATCTCTTGTCTCTTCTTCCCTGGCTTCTGGTGCTGTGTGCCCTTTTGACCCCCAGGCAGAACTCGGCAGGCTGGGGATCCGCCCACTTTAATTACTGTCTCGTGATTTCAATGTAGCATTTCTCTGCACCTGTTCTTTCATTTCAGTTTGACTTGACAGAGACACTGAATTTCCTCAATTGCCTGAGGTGGTAAAGGCGCTGTCTTGCCTTACTCACGAATGCTGCGGCGTGTGATGTCCATGTCAGATCCTCTGAGATGTAGACTCCCAGGTATTTAAAACAGCTCACCCTATCCACAGTATCCCCATTTATCTTCAATGGTGTGTACGTCCTCGGATGATGTGCCCTCTTAAAGTCCACGATCAGCTCCTTAGTTTTTTTGATGTTCAAGAGGAGGCGGTTGGCCTGACACCAGAGTGCCAGATCAGCCATCTCCACCCGGTAGGCCTTCTCATCGTTGCCTGAGATCAGGCCCACCACCACAGTGTCATCAGCAAACTTGATTATCGCGTTGGAGCTGAACCTAGCCACACAATCATGTGTGTACAGGGAGTACAATAGGGTGCTGAGGACGCAACCCTGGGGGGGGGGGGGATCCTGTGCTCAGGGTGAGGGACTTCGAGGAATTTCCTTCCATCTTGACTACCTGGGGCCTGGTGGTGAGAAAGTCCAGGACCCAGGCACACAGGGGGGTGTTGAGCCCTAATTCCAGTAGCTTCTCGGCCAGTCTGGTGGGGACTATCGTGTTGAAGGCTGAACTGAAGTCTATGAACAGCATCCTCACGTAGCCCCCCTTCTGGCTGTCAAGATGAGAGAGAGCGGTGTGCAAAACCTGGGAGACCGCATCGTCCGTGGATCTGTTCGGACGGTATGCGAATTGTAATGGGTCCATGTTGCGAGGGAGGAAGGCACAGATGTCAGTGGATATATATATTATTTTTTTAAAATTAGAAGTGAGTACAATGCATTGGTACAAAAACGATGTTAACATATTAGTCTCTGTACAACTTCCCTTTTTTTTAAAAGAGAAGTGAGAAAGGAGAGAAGAAAAAGAGGTTGTGAAAAGTGAAGAATAGATTAGTGAGCGTGGGTGAAAAACCGATAAAGAAAAAGTGAAAGAGAAGGAATAAGTGAAGAAGGAAAGCAGTAGGGAGATGATTCAATCGCCACAATGAGATTATTTTATTTTAATATTCTAAATCATCTTTCACCCATACCTGAAACTGTTAGTTTTCATGATACTATGTCACCACATGAATCCAAGAAATCAATAAATGGGGAACAACTCCTTAAGAATAGGTCTTGTTTGTCTATTAGGAGGAGTCTCATTTCTTCCAAATGTGCTGTGTCCAGCATATTACTGATCCACATTTTAAATGTTGGTGTATTAGCATTTTTCCAAAATTTAAGTATGTTTTTTTGCTGTTATTAACCCATAATTGAAAAATGAGTGTTGGTGTGTATTTAATTTGTTCCCACCTCCACTTACTCCAAATATAATCATTTCAGTGTTAGGTTCCATTTTTGTCTTAAATAGCTTTGAGAATATATCAAATATATCACACCAAAATTTATAAAGTTTTGTACAAGAAACAAATGAGTGCGTAATATTGGCATTTTGAGAAAGACATTTATCACAAATGGGAGAAATATTTGGATAAAATGTATTCAACCTAGTTTTAGAATAATATAATCTATGTTATATTTTAATTTGAATTAAGTTATGTCTAGCGTTGATCGAACATTTATGTATATTTCTTCATAAAGTCACATACCTGTAGGTATTTAAAATATTGATTGTTATTCAATTTAAATTTTGATTTTAGTTGTTGAAATGATAATAAATTTCCCAATGCATACAAATCACCTACCTTTTTAATTCCCACTTTTTCCCATTTATATGTTTTATCCATACCAGATGGTTTAAATACTGGGTTATTAACTATTGGTGTTAGCACTGATAAATTTCTTAATTTTAAAGTTAATTTTATTTGTTTCCAGATTCGTATTGTATTTTGTATAAATGGATTCTTCCTATATAACATATTATTCAGCTTTATTGGGGGAAAAATGATTGCTCCTAGATCGTAGGGGGCGCAATCCTCTTTCTCCATTCTTATCCATTCCAACGGTTGAGCAGAACTGTCCAACCAATAAATTATATTTTTAATATGTACTGCCCAATAATAGTATAGAAAATTAGGTATTGCAAACCCCCCCCCCCCCCCCCCCCCACCTCTTTGGGTTTGCACAAGTGATTTCGTTTAATTCTATGTGCTTTATAATCCCAAATAAAATTAAAAATATTCGCATCTAATTTTTTTTTAAAGTGTTTTGGTATATATATCGTTATAGGTTGGAATAAATATATTATTTGTGGTAGCGCTATCATTTTTATAGTGTATATTCTGCCGATTAGTGACAGTGGGAGCGTTCTCCAAAATTTAATCAGTGAATCAAATTTATTTAATAATGGTATAAAATTAGCATCAAATAATGATTTATATCTTCTAGTAACTTGAATACCCAAATACTTAAATTTTTCCGTTGCGATTTTAAATGGAAATTTTAATAGGTGATTCGCTTTCTGGGGTTTTAATGACATAATTTCACTTTTATTCCAATTTATTCTATAACCGGAGAAAGAGCCAAATTCCTCTATTAGATTTAATAGATTTGGGATGCTCATTTGGGAGTTTGTAATATATAAACGTATATCATCTGCATATAGTGATATTTTATTAATAGTATCCTTAGTATTATATCCCTGAATATCCGGATGCCTTCTTATCCTTTCAGCAAGGGGCTCTATCATGTGCAAATAGCAGGGGTGATAAAACACAGCCCTGCCTATTGCCCCTCGATAATTGAAATTTTGAAGATAATATATTATTAGTTAGTATTCTTGCCATTGGTTTATCATATAGTAATTTAACCCATCTGATAAAATTCTCTCCCATATTAAATTTTTGGAGTACTTTGATCAAATGCTTTCTCTGCATCCAGAGATATAACTGACAAGTCTTCCTTTTCCGTTTTGTATGAATACATTATATTAAAAAGGCGTCTCAAATTGTTAGATGATTGTCTTTTAGGTATAAACCCCGTTTGGTCCGGATTTATCAATTTATTAATATATTTACTCAATCTTCTTGCTAAAGTTCTTGCTAAAATTTTCTGATCTGTATTTAGGAGTGATATGGTTCTATATGAGCCCGGTTCTTCTAAGTCCTTATCTTTTTTAGGTATTAACGTAATTGTGGATTCGGCTAATGTTTCTGGTAATTTATTTTCGGTAAAGGCATATTTATATAATTTAAGTATCCGTGGTACCATTAACTCCTGGAAACCTTTATAGAACTCATTATTAAAACCATCTGGTCCTGGCGTTTTCCCATTTTTCAGCTCTTTTATTGTTTCACTTATTTCTTCCCTTGTGATCTGTGCTCCTAATTCCTCTTGTTCCAAAACATCCAATTTTGGCAGATTACAATTATCTAAAAAATCTACGATTATATTGTCTTCTATTTTAAATTTAGACGTATACAAGTTTTGATAAAACTGGGCAAACCTTTCATTAATATCCTGGGGTAACGTTAATAGTTCCCCATTCTCTGATTTGATTTTAGTAATCGTCTTTTCCTTCTCCTGTTTCTTCAATTGTCTAGCCAGAAGTTTATGTGGTTTTATCACCAAATTCAAACTGTGCCTGTTATGTGATCTGAAATAATCTTATTACTCTTGCCGATAATATTCGATTAAGTTTAAATTTCAATAATGTGATCTTATTATGTTTATCTATAGTTGGGTCTTTTGCGTTATCTAATTCTATTATTTTAATTTCCTTTTCTAAAGTCTCTTGTTCTATCGAGTTGTTTTTATTTTGGTAACTTTGATATGAGATTATAACTCCACGTATAAATGCCTTAAAAGTTTCCCATAATAAAGATGGTGAAATGCCTGGTGTCTCATTTGTATCAAAAAAGAATTTCATTTGTTGTTTTATATACTCATAACCTTGTGGATTATTAATTAACTGTGTATTAAAACGCCAAAACGATTTTATACCTGGCGTTCCCTCTAGTTTTAAAGTAAAGGTCAATGGTGAGTGATCAGAAATAATACTATTGTGATATTTAGGGTTAATCGTATAAGGAATTAATTTTGTGTCCACTAAAAAATAATCAATTCTCGAATAAGTTTTATGTACCGCTGAGTAAAATGAGTATTCCCTTCCCGTAGGGTTGACTATTCTCCATACATCTGTTATATTAGTGTTTTTTATATATATGTTTAAAAATTCACTAGTTTTAGATTTAACCTTCCTCTTCCTTACTTTTATTGATTTATCTAAATATGTATCTATAACACAATTAAAATCCCCCCCTAATATTACATTTTGGTAATTATACTCATCTATTATATCCATGATTTTCTTTAAAAATTGGGGGTTATCAAAATTTGGTGCATAAATATTTATCAGAGTCAGTGGTGTAGAATAAAATTCTCCTGCCATTATAGTGTACCTTCCTTCCTTATCAGATATAGTGTTCTTTGATATAAATGGTATACCTTTCCGAATAATAATAGCCGTACCTCTAGCTTTAGAAGTAAATGACGAATAATAAGTTTGGCCTATCCAATTTGCTTTTAGTCTCATCTGTGTTTGTAATTTCACATACGTTTCTTGTAAAATCGCAATATCCACCTTTAAAGATTTTAATTGAGCCATAATCTTACCCCTTTTAATTGGATCGTTCGCACCCCTAATGTTCCAACTACAAAATGTGATTCCTCCATTCCTTTTTCCCCTAATGTCTTGCATTCTTAATTAGTTTTGCTAGTTTTAATTCATGTGGTGTGGTTAAATACCTTGAGGTTTTGGGTATGGGGTAACCGTCCCCTATTAGCGTTATTTTACATCTCCTCCGTCTATTGAACCTCCATAGGAAGAAAAAAGAAGTGCGTTGAAAAATACATAGAAAAACCAGAATACTATTATTAAGTAAACCATATAACAGTGAATTATAATTTTTAAAAAAGAGTGATTTTAAGGTATCAAAAATAGGATACCTTAAATTCTCGTTGCCACCGAAGGTGGCCCGAATATTATTGACTTCTGCCGTTGGAATTGTACATTGAGCTCAGCCCCCAAATTAAGCTGTCCTAGACAATATCATGTCATTTCCCCTTAATATAGCCAAAAATCTTAACTTACATAGAGAAAAAGAATGTAACCAGCCAAGCAAAAAATAAAAAAAAAACAACCAAAATTTCATCATAAAAAATTATCATCATCATTACTTTTCCACATAATCTCTTAAATACCCAAACTTTAAACCTTCTATGATTCTTATTCCTTACTTACAATAATGAAATCATAAGACATAAGGACAGGCCTTGTCCTTATACTCAGAGATGCACCTAATTACAAAGTTCAAAAGGTTCAAAGATTATTTATTAGTCACATACACCTAGGTGTAGTGAGATGCTTCTTGCCAATGCAGCACATGAAGAAGGAATACAGACATAACATTAATAAGAGTTTTAAACATAAAAAACATCCCCCCACAATGGCTCCCACCATGAGGGAAGGCATAATGTCCAGTCCCCAACCCCAGTTCACCCATAGTCGGGCCCATTGAGGCCTCCACAGTTGCCTCTACGGAGGCCCGATGTTCCTGGCCGTTCTCGCCGGGTGATGTTGCTCCGGCGTCGGGAGAATCCTCGCAGCGGCCTGGGAACCCTGGAACGGCCGCTTCCGTACTGGAGGCCGCGGCTTCCGAAGCCAATAAGGCTTCGCCGGTTGGAGCTCCACAACTGGCGATCTCATCTAGAGATCCCAGGCTCCCGATGTAAAGTCAGCGCCGCAGCTGGCCGCTCCTCAAACCCGCAGCTCCGCGATGTTGTTCCCGACGGTCTTCAGCTCACCGGAGCTCCAGCGCGGCGACCCAGGCAAGGCATCGCCCGCTCCACGATAGCGCTCCAGCGCTGTGCCGCTGCCGAAGCCGTGGTTCTAGGCAGTGCCCGACAGGAAACGCCGCTCCAGGCCCGCTGGTAGGCCGCGAGGACGGGTCGAAGCTGCAGCCCGGAGAAAAGCTGCCTCTCCGACCAGGTAGGGACCCTGAAAGGTAGTTTCCCCCTTCCCCCCCCCCCCCACATAAAAAAGCCTAGAACTCCAGAAACAAAAACACTTTAACTAACTAAAAATAAAATTAAAAAAAGATGAAAAGACAGACAGCTGCAGCCTGTTCCAAGGGTTAATTTTCTTTATCTTAATAGTAACCTGTCGGAACCTTTGGAACTATTCCAAATCCTTAACACCTCCCCCTTTACTACAGGTTTATAGTATTATAATCTTCTTATACATATTTTCATTAGTTATTGAGTATTAGAATACATCCAGGATATATTTCCTTACATTTCATCTATTGGAATTATTTAACTGTTATTAATTTAATAAGCTTCATATAATTAGTTGGTTATTTACTATTTAATCTTCATTATAATAGTTAAAGCTTTAAATTCAGTCCATAATATCAGTTCTGCTGTTTTTCTTCAGCCTGTCATTTTTTCTTCAGTTGTTTATCTTCTAACTTTTCGTTCAAGGTGAAATCTGAACTCTGTCGTTGAAAACACATTCCATTGAGATAAGGCTGTCTGGTTAGTGTCTGAAGCAGGTCCGCCATCTTAATTGTAGTACAGACTTTTATTGAAAGTTTTAATCATCATCATTCTCAATTTTCTGTACAATCTCTTGTGCGTACTTAAGTGCCTTCTCCGGATCCCTGAATGAACGTTGAGTTGTTTTGTAAGAAATAAACATCTTGGCCGGATAGACCACGCCGTATCTTATCCCTCGTTGTCCTTGCAAAGTGTTGCTTGCTTTTTTTAATTGATTCCTTTTCTCCATTACTTCGCGAGGGTAGTCCCTATAGAATCTCATGGACTCTCCCTCGTGAGTCCACTGTGTGGTATCATCTTCAGGAGTTTTCCCGGGGTTGAAATATCTAAGAACTTCGCAATAATTTGTCTTCGGGGAGCATTTGTTTCTCTTCGGGGGGGACCGACTCTGTGAGCCACATCAATCCTCACATTTTCCTTCAGCTTAAAGACCTCTTTGATTATTTTGGAGACAAGCTCCGGCATATCAATTCCTTGCTCTCGTCCCTCCTTTACTCCTACAATCCTTAAGTTTAGTCTCCTTGATCTCGCTTCCAAATCTTGACATTTGTCCGTCAATTTAATCAATTGCTCCCGATTATCATTTTGTTCCTTTTTCAGAATCGTTATTTCACGAGCCATCTCCTTCATTCCAGTTGTAATCTCTTCTGTCACGATGTCAGAATATTTAATCTCTTCAATCAACATATCAAATTTCTTTTTATGATAACTTTCTAGTCTTTCAAATTCCAGTGTTGTTCTCTGATCAAAGTCACTGAGTTTCTGCTTCAGAGAAGTATACATTTCCCTTGATTCTTCTCGAGCAGCATCAATTTTCTTGGATAAATTAACTTCCAGTTTACAGAGATTGTTCTCCAGTGTAGTATTAATACTGCATATATTACTCAGTGGATATATTTAAGGCAGAGATAGATAGATTGTTGATTAGTGTGGGTGTCAGGGGTTATGGGCTGTGGATGGGAGCAGTGGTCCTGGGCTGTGGATGGGAGCAGTGGTCCTGGGCTGTGGATGGATGGGATCAGTGGTCCTGGGCTGTGGATGGATGGGAGCAGTGGTCCTGGGCTGTGGATGGATGGGAGTAGTGGTCCTGGGCTGTGGATGGGAGCAGTGGTCCTGGGCTGTGGATGCGAGCAGTGGTCCTGGGCTGTGGATGGGAGCAGTGGTCCTGGGCTGTGGATGGATGGGAGCAGTGGTCCTGGGGTGTGGATGGGAACAGTGGTCCTGGGTAGATACAGGGAGTCTCCCCTTGTGCCTGATGTGGATCTACATCTCCAGGGCATGAGGTCGGTGAGAACACTATCGCTTTCTACTGAATTGTGTTTGCATCTTTGATTAATTGTGCTGACCTTTACTTTCAACTGTTGTCATTTGAAGTGTCCAGGGTTTTTTATGTTGATTTTTTTCTGGTACAACTGGAATTGTGTTGTTTCTGTGCTCTATCTCCAAACTAAACGGATGTTTCCACTAGTGGGAGAGTCTCGCACCAGAGGGCACAGTGTCAGAATAAAAGGATGTAACTTTGGAATCTTATTTGTGTAATTCCCTATGACAGACGGCTGTGGAGGCCAAATCACTGGATGGATTTAGGAGAGAGTTAGATGGAGCTCTAGGGGTTAGTGGAATCCAGGGATATGGGGAGAAGGCAGGCATGGGTTATTGATTGGGGATGTTTAGCCATGATCGCAATGGATGGTGGTGCTGGCTCGAAGGGCCAAATGGCCTCCTCCTGCACCTATTTTCTATGTTTACTAAAGTGATGATACCCTAACCTTATCACAACTGAAATTGAATCTGGCTGATGTAAATATAGAAACAAAGACTTGTAGAAGCTGGTTTATACCAAAGATAGACACAATGCTGGAGTAACTCAGTGGGTCAGGCAGCATCTCTGGCGAAACAAGAGATTTTGGGATGGAATAAAAGGGTTCTTACCCAAAATATCACCCATCCTTTTCCTCCAGAGATGGTGCCTGACCAGCTGAGTTTCTCCAGAACTCTTATCATTGTTACTCGTACCAAGGACAGAGTCCCCTTGCCCCCCATTGCAGGCAGTGAAGAAAGCGAATGGCCTGTTGGCCTCTATAACAAGAAGAATCGAATATAGGAGCAAAGAGGTCCTTCTGCAGTTGTACAGGGCCCTAGTGAGACCACACCTGGAGTATTGTGTGCAGTTTTGGTCCCCTAATTTGAGGGAGGACATTCTTGCTATTGAGGGAGCCCAGCGTAGGTTCACCAGGTTAATTCCCGGGATGGCGGGACAGTCATATGCTGAGAGAATGGAGGGGCTGGGCTTGTACTCTCTGGAGTTTAGAAGGATGAGAGGACACACTAGAGGCAGGAAACATGTTCCCGATGTTGGGGGAGTCCAGAACCAGGGGCCACAGTTTAAGAATAAGGAGTAAGCCATTTAGAACAGATATGAGGAAACACTTTTTCTCACAGAGAGTTGTGAATCTGGAATTATCTGCCTCAGAAGGCGGTGGAGGCCGGTTCTCTGGATACAAACAAATACAACATGTGCTAATTGCCTGCCATCCTGCATATTTAATGTAGCAGTGAAGCCGGCGCATGTGCGGATGTGCGGAGCTCTTCTAGAGAGTGCGCATGTGCAGGACATTTCCAGAGTGCGCATGTGCAAAGTATTTTGGGCGGGAAAAGCCTGCGGAATCAGCCATGTTTGCCAGACATTTGTGAGTTTATGTATTAAACAAATAAGTTGCTTAAAGCTTAAATGAAGTTAAATTAATTACGAGTAGTGAAAGTTTCATTTATCTCACACCAATTTAAGCAACTTAATCTTAGAAGTCAAACAGTCCGACTTGGAATGGAGAAACTACTGAAACCACAACGCTTGGATCTGGATCCCAACTCACCTGCTGTTGCTGCAAAGGATTGGAAGCACTGGCTTCGTAAACTAAATAACTTCTTTGATGAAAGGTACACAAAAATGCTGGAGAAACTCAGCGGGTGCAGCAGCATCTATGGTGCGAAGGAAATAGGCGACGTTTCGGGCCGAAACCCTTCTTCAGACTGATGGGGGGTGTGGGGGAGAAGGAAGGAAAAAGGGAGGAGGAGGAGGAGGAGCCCGCGGGCGGGGGGGGATGGGAGGAGACAGCTCGAGGGTTAAGGAAGGGGAGGAGACAGCAAGGGCTAGCAAAATTGGGAGAATTCAACGTTCATGCCATCGGGCGCAAGCAACCCAGGCGGAATATGAGGTGCTGTTCCTCCAATTTCCGGTGTTGCTCACTCTGGCAATGGAGGTGACCCAGGACAGAGAGGTCGGATTGGGAATGGGACGGGGAGTTGAAGTGCTGAGCCACCGGGAGTTCAGGTAGGTTATTGCAGACTGAGCGGAGGTGTTCGGCGAAATGATCGCCCAATCTCCGCATAGTCTCCCCGCTGTAAATCAGCTGACATCTAGAACAGCGGATGCAGTAGATGAGGTTGGAGGAGATACAGGTGAACCTTTGTCACACCTGGAACGACTGCTTGAGTCCTTGAATGGAGTCGAGGGGGGAGGTGAAGGGACAGGTGTTGCATTTCTTGCGGTTGCAACGGAAAGTGCCCGGGGAGGGGGTGGTACGGGAGGGAAGGGAAGAATTGACAAGGGAGTTGCGGAGGGAGCGGTCTTTGCGGAAGGCAAACATAGGGGGAGATGGGAAGATGTGGCGAGTGATGGGGTCACGTTGGAGGTGGCGGAAATGGCAGGGGATTATGTGTTGTATTTGCCGGCTGGTGGGGTGAAAGGTGAGGACTAGGGGGACTCTGCCCTTGTTGCGAGTGCGGGGATGGGGAGAGAGAGCAGTGTTGCGGGGTATGGATGAGACCCTGGTGCGAGCATCATCTATGGTGGCGGAGGGGAATCCCTGTTCCCTGAAGAACGAGGATATTTCCGATGCCCTGGTGTGGAACGTCTCATCCTGGGAACAGATGCGGCGTCGGCGGAGGAATTGGGAGTAGGGGATGGAGTCTTTACAGGAGGCAGGGTGGGAAGACATGTAGTCCAGATAGCCATGTGAGTCAGTTGGTTTGTAGTGTATGTCGGTCAGAAGTCTGTCCCCTGCGATGGAGATGGTGAGGTCAAGGAATGGTAGGGAAGTGTCGGAAATGGTCCAGGTGTATTGGAGTGCCGGATGGAAGTTGGTGGTGAAGTGGATAAAGTCAGTCAGTTGTGTGTGGGTGCAGGAGGTGGCCCCAAAGCAGTCGTCAATGTAACGGAGGTAGAGGTCGAGGATGGGGCCCTGGTACGTATTGAACAAGGATTGTTCAACGTACCCGACCAAGAGGCAGGCGTAGCTGGGGCCCATGAATGTGCCCATAGCTACACCTTGTGTTTGGAGGAAATGTGAGGAGTCAAACGTAAAGTTGTTGAGGGTGAGGACCAACTCCGCTAGGCGGAGGAGAGTGTCAGTGGCTGGGTATAGGTTGCTCCTCTGGTCGAGGAAGAACCAGAGGGCTTTGAGGCCATCCTGGTGGGGGATGGAGGTGTAGAGTGACTGAGTGATTTTGCTAGCCCTTGCTGTCTCCTCCCCTTCCTTAACCCTTGCGCTGTCTCCTCCCATCCCCCCGCCCTCGGGCTCCTCCTCCTCCCCTTTTCCTTCCTTCTCCCCCCCACCCCCATCAGTCTGAAGAAGGGTTTCGGCCCGAAACGTCGCCTATTTCCTTCACTCCATAGATGCTGCTGCACCTGCTGAGTTTCTCCAGCATTTTTGTGTACCTTCGATCTTCCAGCATCTGCAGTTCCTTCTTGAAAACTGCTTTCATGAGTGTGGCAATGATGCACCAGACAGACTCAAGACATTAATAAGATTTGTCTCTTGCGATGTATATGATTACATAGAGGAATGTACAACTTATGATTCTGCTATTGATGTACTAAGCAAACTCTTCGTTAAGACACCCAACGTGATATTCGCTCGACACCTCCTTGCTACTCGGAAACAAAAACCTGGTGAATCACTTGATGAATTTTTACAAGAACTTCAAAGACTTAGTAAAGACTGTGCCCTCAAAGCAGTTACGGCTGATCAATATCGACAGGAAGTTATTCGAGACACTTTTATCAATGATTTGGCATCGCCTTTAATACGACAGGAGACTATTAGAAAACAAAACCTTGGATTTACAGTCAGCTTACAATCAAGCTTACTCTTTAGACTTGGCTCAGAAAAATTCAGATGCTTATGGCTCATCTAATGTGTATTCTGCTGCGACTACGCCAATGTTAAGGTTCATTTTCTTAAAACAGACAACTTACAATGTTGGGTAAAACCAATACAAGCTTTAATGATCATTTAGCTAGAGAGTGCTAGGAGATACAAAGTCAAGCATATAGCAGATGCTTAACTCCTCCCAGGCCATCACTCTAATGAATGAAGACATACAGCATCTTTTTATACTGTTTTGGAACCATAGTCACATGTTCATACAGAATGGCAGCAATGACGTCTAACATATCAATCACAGCTCTACCCATTCAAAGCATGCTTGTCTCTAATACAATATACTCATGCTATGGTTATATCGATCTTAGTTTAGTTACGAAACCCCAAATAACAGGAAGTTAGTCAAAGGTCTATCATCTGCTGTACCACTCTGTGACAGGAACCACACAGCTGGGTAGCAAGCAGAGTTGTGAAAGTGTGGCAAGAAATGGTGTCCCCCGCATGTTTTGATAGCGATGTCCATGCCTGGAGGGGCGGGTTGGAATGTTGGGGTGATGTTGCCGCAGTCCCGGGGAGATGGAACCTTGACACAAACTAACATTCTATAATGTAGCATTTTGAACGATGCACACAATGGGCAGGAAGATAAACAGACACAGACACAGACAGACGGCGTTGGAGGAGGTCGTGTTTGCTCTGTTTAGCTCAACCATCTCTACCCGACCCCACCCTACCCTTTACTCACCAGAAGGGGAGTGGTTGAAGTGGCCACGCTCCCACTCCTTATTCCCAGCGCCGCGGGGAAGCTTCTGCCGCTCGGACCCGCAGGGACCATCACACCGTGAGTCTGTCATGTCGGTCCCTGGCCCTGCACAGGTGACCGCTCTTCCCCGTGTTGGGGGCCCTGCTGACGGGGGTGGCTCCCAGCCTCACCCCCTTGACTGCCTCCCCTTAAACACCGACCCACGGCAGCGCTGTCAGAGCCAAGAGGCGTTTCACCGCTGAATGAACCAACCGCCCATTTTAAAGAGGTATTGTACAAGATGCTAATAATAGTCTGTATTTACACCATTAAGGTGTATTATCGCTGTGAGGATTTGCTGCTTCTTCTCTGGCACTTTAACTTTGGATCACAAGTTTATAGTTTACGTTTATTATTGTCAATATGATCCACCGTTTGGTTTGGTGGATCATACACTGCGGTGTCCAGTTCAAGGAGAGGCCAAAGGCTGCTGTTTTGGAAACAGCATGGAACCTTCACGCTCTCTTGAAGGTCCTGTGCTAATCCTGGGCATTAGCCTCTGTCTACCTTCTTTTTGTATCAGTGCAGGGCTGGATTTACGTATAAGCTTGGCAAGCTTAAGCTTAGGGCCTCAAGATCTAGGGTGGCCTCGCAGAGCCGGATTCACCACTAGGCTTCATAGGCTGAAGCCTAGGGCATCGAAATCTAGGCGACCTCCGGCCAAGGCAGGATACCTGGCGTTCAACTCTGGGCGCCCCCCCCCCCCCTCGCTATCTCTTTATCTCTCTGTCTGTCAACTCTCCGTCTCCACCCACCATCCGTATCTGTGTCCGGGCTGCAGGGTTCCCGCTCTCCTCTCGCTTCTCATCCACGGCCAGTGCATCATCGGCCGCCCTGCGCTTGCGCGCTGCCACGGCAACTGGTCGGCGCTGGGCACTTTGTGGGGTATCTGGCCGCCATTGCTGTCCGGTCGCCACCTCGCCGCAACTGCTGAAAACCAACGCAGAATCACTCCCTGACCCTGGATCTGGAGTAACTCCCTGGAGTAACTCTCTTGTTTCTGGTTTCCTGGTCCTCCATAAATATTCTAAATGGAATTTAAACTGGAGATGGTAAAGGGCTGAACAATAACAGCCTATTGCATTTTATCTGTTTATTTATTGTGTATATATATGGTCTATGGTATATAAACATAATTAACTTTTATCTCCTGTTCTGTATTATGTTTACATATTCTGTTGTGCTGCAGCAAGCAAGAATTTCATTGTCCTATCTGGGACACATGACAATAAAACTCTCTTGACTCTTGACTTGGACTTAACCAAAAAAGGGTTCATGGGGGAAAAAAGAGGTGCCTTAAATTTAGTTGCGTCTGGTTGGGTAACTATGGTAGGGTGAAGACTATTCCATGCTTTAATTGTGCAGGAGAACTCCATGGAGCAGAGCTGTGGATGGATGGGAGCAGTGGTCCTGGGCTGTGGATGGATGGGAGCAGTGGTCCTGGGCTGTGGATGGATGGGAGCAGTGGTCCTGGGCTGTGGATTGGAGCAGTGGTCCTGGGCTGTGGATGGGAGCAGTGGTCCTGGGCTGTGGATGGGAGCAGTGGTCCTGGGCTGTGGATGGGAGCAGTGGTCCTGGGTTGTGGATGGATGGGAGCAGTGGTCCTGGACTGTGGATGGGAGCAGTGGTCCTGGGCTGTGGATGGATGGGAGCAGTGGTCCTGGGCTGTGGATGGGAGCAGTGGTCCTGGGCTGTGGATGGATGGGAGCAGTGGTCCTGGGGTGTGGATGGGAACAGTGGTCCTGGGTAGAGACAGGGAGTCTCCCCTTGTGCCTGATGTGGATCTACATCTCCAGGGCATGAGGTCGGTGAGAACACTATCGCTTTCTACTGAATTGTGTTTGCATCTTTGATTAATTGTGCTGACTTTTACTTTCAATTGTTGTCATTTGAAGTGTCCAGGGTTTTTAATGTTGATATTTTTCTGGTACAACTGGAATTGTGTTGTTTCTGTGCTCTATCTCCAAACTAAACGGATGTTTCCACTAGTGGGAGAGTCTCGCACCAGAGGGCACAGTGTCAGAATAAAAGGATGTAACTTTGGAATCTTATTTATGTAATTCCCTGCCACAGACGGCAGTGGAGGCCAAATCACTGGATGGATTTAGGAGAGAGATGGAGCTCTAGGGGCTAGTGGAATCAAGGGATATGTGGAGAAGGCAGGCATGGGTTATTGATTGGGGATGATTAGCCATGATCGCAATGGATGGTGGTGCTGGCTCGAAAGGCCAAATGGCCTCCTCCTGCACCTATTTTCTATGTTTACTAAAGTGATGATACCCTAACCTTATCACAACTGAAATTGAATCTGGCTGATGTAAATATAGAAACAAAGACTTGTAGAAGCTGGTTTATACCAAAGATAGACACAATGCTGGAGTAACTCAGTGGGTCAGGCAGCATCTCTGGCCAAACAAGAGATTTTGGGATGGAATAAAAGGGTTCTTACACAAAATATCACCCATCCTTTTCCTCCAGAGATGGTGCCTGACCTGCTGAGTTTCTCCAGAACTCTTATCATTGTTACTCGTACCAAGGACAGAGTCCCCATGCCCCCCATTGCAGGCAGTGAAGAAAGCGAATGGCCTGTTGGCCTTTATAACAAGAAGAATCGAATATAGGAGCAAAGAGGTCCTTCTGCAGTTGTACAGGGCCCTAGTGAGACCACACCTGGAGTATTGTGTGCAGTTTTGGTCCCCTAATTTGAGGAAGGACATTCTTGCTATTGAGGGAGCCCAGCGTAGGTTCACCAAGTTAATTCCCAGGATGGCGGGACTGTCATATGCTCAGAGAATGGAGGGGCTGGGCTTGTACTCTCTGGAGTTTAGAAGGATGAGAGGACACACTAGAGGCAGGAAACATGTTCCCGATGTTGGGGGAGTCCAGAACCAGGGGCCACAGTTTAAGAATAAGGAGTAAGCCATTTAGAACAGATATGAGGAAACACTTTTTCTCACAGAGAGTTGTGAATCTGGAATTCTCTGACTCAGAGGGCGGTGGAGGCCGGTTCTCTGGAAACTTTCAAGAGAGAGCTAGATAGGGCTTTTAAAGAAAGTGGAGTCAGGGGATATGGGGAGAAGGCAGGAACAGGGTACTGATTGTGGATGATCAGCCATGATCACATTGAATGGTGGTGCTGGTTCGAAGGGCCGAATGGCCTCTTCTCCTGCACCTGTTGTCTATTGTCCTCACCTTCCACCGTCACATACAACAGATAATCCTCCAACATTTCGCCACCTCCAGCAGGATCCCAACATTGGCCACATCTTCCCATTCTCCAATTTCAGTGTTTTCTCCCTCCTTACTCTTTCCAAGCTCTCCCACAGCCGACTGTCTCTGCCTCTTCCTTCCCCTATCCCGCACCCCCCCCCCCCCCACCCCAACTTCAGTCTGAAGAAGGGTCTCGACCTGAAAAGTCACCTATTCCTTCTCTCCATGGATCCCATGGATGCTGCCTCACCCGCTGAGTTACTCCAGCATTTTTGTCCACCTTTGATTTTACCAGCATCTGCAGTTCTTTCTTAATCCACACGGTGAGAGTGTTGACCACAAATTGGAGCGACCTGTTATGTGAATTCACTGCATATTGGGAGTTGCTGTCTACAAATTAGATATAATTATGCTCTTTACTGCAAAATGGTTCTTTGTTGCTCTGTGACCCTTTACGTTTCCCCGTAATGCCCCCATTGCACAGATGCCAAACTTAGTAAAAGCCCTGAAACCAGGGAAGATTTGGGATGAAAATCAAGGAACTGCAAGTGCTGGTTGAACAAAATAAGGCACAGTGCTGGAGTAACTCAGCGGGTCAGGCAGCATCTGTGGAGAACATGGATAGGTGTCGTTTCACAGGGTGCTGGTGAAACATAGATAATAGGTGCAGGAGTAGAGGGCATTCGGACCTTCGAGTCTGCACCGCCATTCAATATGATCATGACTGATCATCCAACTCAGTATCCTGTACCTGCCTTCTCTCCATACCCCCTGATCCCTTTAGCCACAAGGGCCACATCTAACTCCCTCTTAAATATAGCCAATGAACTGTGTGGCCTGAACTATCCTCTGGGGCAGAAAATTCCACAGATTCACCACTCTCTGTGTGAAAAATGTTTTCCTCATCTCGGACCTAAAAGATTTCTCCCTTATCCTTAAACTGTGACCTCTTGTTCGGGACTTCCCCAACATTGGGAATAATCTTCCTGCATCTGGCCTGTCCAACCCCTTAAGAATTTTGTAAGTTTCTATAAGAACCCCCCTCAATCTTCTAAATTCTAGCGAGTACAAGCCGAGTCTATCCAGTCTTTCTTCATATGAAAGTCCTGACATCCCAGGAATCAGTCTGGTGAACCTTCTCTGTACTCCCTCTATGGCAAGAATAACTCAGCGGGTCAGGCAGCATCTGTGGAGAACATGGATAGGTGACGTTCCACAGAGTGCTGGAGTAACTCAGCGGGTCAGGCAGGATGCCCTTAGTAAAGAGAACAGGTTTGGTGGGCAACTCTGTGAGGGAGTTGACTAATTGTCTACAGGGTTTGATGCCCATAGTAAGAGTTACAGCATTGGGCAACTCTGTCGGGGAGTTCACTGTTTGTGTGAAGTGTTGTCTTTGATATAGCTGGCATGTTGCTGTGCCAGGCTGATTATGAAAATACTCAATGTATTCTTCTACCCTGTAGGATTCACTACTGCAGACACATTTAAATTTCACTGGACCTTAATTGGTACATGTGACGATAAACTGACCTTGAAACATTGGGCCTAGAATTATTTTTCCCGGCCCTGTCCATCCAGTGTTTGATATTTTGAGGTGAATGTAGAATCTTCTCACCTGCTGCTGTTTCTCCCTCTACAGTTATTCTACAGAGAAGGTTCACCAGACTGATTCCTGGGGTGGCAGGACTTTCATATGAAGAAAGACTGGATAGACTCGGCTTGTACTCGCTAGAATTTAGAAGATTGAGGGGGGACCTTATAGAAACTTACAAAATTCTTAAAGGGTTGGACAGGCTAGATGCAGGAAGATGCATCCCGATGTTGGGGAAGTCCAGAACAAGGGGCCACACACAGTTTAAGGATAAGGGAGAAATCTTTTAGGACCGAGACGAGAAAAACATTTTTTTTCACACACAGAGAGTGGTGAATCTGTGGAATTCTCTGCCACAGAAGGTAGTTGAGGCCACAGTTCGTTGGCTATATTTAAGAGGGAGTTAGATGTGGCCCTTGTGGCTAAAGGGATCAGGGGGTATGGAGAGAAGGCAGGTACAGGATACTGAGTTGGATGATCAGCTATGATCATATTGAATGGCGGTGCAGGCTCGAAGGGCAGAATGGCCTCTACTCCTGCACCTATTGTCTATGTTTCACTAAATATATGGAAATATTTTCTGAGATTTCAGGAAATTCCGGGCCCCCTTTTGGACTCTGGACCCGGGTCCGATGTTCCCCCCGCACCCCACTCTCTCATCGAGCCCTGTGAATATGTACGTGTGCACATAAACACAATATTGTGTGTGGTCGTGTACCTTTGTTAGGTTCCTACAAATGGCCTCAACAAATTGGTCTCAGCAGCCCCCAGATTTGGTGCCCGTTGTAAACAGTTTAACAAATTTAATTTTAGGTTATATTTTATTTGTTTCCAAGTTCTAATTGTACTGTGTATAATTGGATTTTTATTGTATTTTGTGTTATTCAGATTCATTGGTGAGAGGAGGATCGGTCCTATATTGCAAGGGGAACAATCCTCCCTCTCCATTATAAACCAATCCACCTGCTGGGCAGAGTTGTCCAGCAGGTGAATCATATTTTTGATATTTACTGCCCAATAATAGTACATAAAGTTATGAAGTGCTAAACCGCCCAATTGTTTGGGTTTGCTCAAGTGAGTTCTTTGTATTCTGTGGGATTTATAATCCCATGTAAAATTTGTAATGTCTGAGTCCAGTTTTTAAAAAACTTTTTTGGTAGGTATATAGGAATTGATTGGAATAGGTATAGAATTTGTGGTAGAAAGATCATTTTTATAGCATTTATTCGACCTATTAAAGACATCGGAAGAGTTTTCCAGAATTTAATTAAAGTATTTAATTTCTTAAGTAGGGGACTATAATTTGCATTAAACATAGCTTGATATTTTCTAGTGATTTCAATTCCCAAATATTTAAATTTTTTGTAGCTATTTTAAAAGGGAAATTTAAGAAGTGTGTTGAGTCTTTTGGTTTTATCGACATCATTTCATTTTTATTCCAATTTATTCTGTAGCCTGAGAAAGACAGTTTAACAAAGAGGAGAGTTGAAACAATCTCTGAAAGCTGCCTGTATGTCTCCAAAGACAATTGATTCAGCTACAGAAAGTAAACAAACATGTACATAATAACCATTGAGGACTGTGTTAATTGTCGGCCTGCGAGGATAAGAAAGAAAGGAGCACACAAGATAAGTAGGAAGTTTAAAACAAATACAACATGTGCTAATTGCCTGCCTTCCTGCATATTTAACGCAGCATTTGGAGACAAGATTCGAACTTCAAACACATGACCTGTGGAAGGTGTTTGCAAGAGAATGGAAGAGGGGCTGCAGAATATCATTAACAACTTTGATTGCCTGCAACCCTGCTAGAGAATTACATAGATATAAAGGGTTATTGCAGGAAAAAATATGAAAGTTTACATCTAAATGAACCTGTTCAAATTGCAGTCATAGAAACATAGAAACTGCAACTGCTGTTCCTTGATTTACATCCCAAATCTTCCCTGGTTTCAAGGCTTTTACTAAGTTTGGCACAGAAACATAGAAACGTAGACAATAGGTGTAGGAGTAGGCCATTCGGCCCTTCGAGCCTGCACCGCCATTCAATATGATCATGGCTGATCATCCAACTCAGTATCCTGTCCCTGCCTTCTCTCCATACCCCCTGATCCCTTTAGCCACAAGGGCCACATCTAACTCCCTCTTAAATATAGCCAATGAATTGACCTCAACTACCTTGTGTGGCAGAGAATTCCACAGATTCACCACTCTCTGTGTGTAGCAAAGAATGTTTTTCTCATCTCGGTCCTAAAGGATTTCCCCCTTATCCTTAAACTGTGGCCCTTTGTTCTGGACTTCCCCAACATCGGGAACAATCTTCCTGCATCTAGCCTGTCCAACCCCTTAAGAATTTTATAAGAGTTTCTATAAGATCCCCCCTCAATCTCCTAAATTCTAGCGAGTATAAGCCGAGTTTATCCAGTCTTTCTTCATATGAAAGTCCTGACATCCCAGGAATCAGTCTGGTGAACGTTCTCTGTGCTCCCTCTATGGCAATAATGCCCTTCCTCAGATTTGGAGACCAAAATTGTACGCAATACTCCAGGTGTGGTCTCACCAAGACCCTGTACAACTGTAGTAGAACCTCCCTGCTCCTATACTATAATAATAATAATGGATGGGATTTATATAGCGCCTTTCTAATACTCAAGGCGCTTTACATCGCATTATTCATTCACTCCTCAGTCACACTCGGTGGTGGTAAGCTACTTCTGTAGCCACAGCTGCCCTGGGGCAGACTGACGGAAGCGTGACTGCCAATCTGCACCTACGGCCCCTCCGACCACCACCAATCACTCACACACATTCACACACAGTCAAAGGTGGGTGAAGTGTCTTGCCCAAGGACACAACGACAGTATGCACTCCAAGCAGGATTCGTACCGGCTACCTTCCGGTTGCCAGCCGAACACTTAGCCCATTGTGCCATCTGTCGTCCCGACACTCAAATACTTTTGCTATGAAAGCTAACATACCATTTGCTTTCTTCACTGCCTGCTGCACCTGCGAAGTCTTTATGGATGCTGATGGCCTTCCTGAGGCACCGTGTGTGGTAGATGCCCTCAGTGGACAATGCGCTGAAGAGCTCTCCTCTCCGCCTCCGTGCAGCTGAGATGCCACACAGGGATGCCATACATTAATGTGCTCTCTGTGGTGCAGCGGTAGAAGGTGTGGGGGCAGACCAGTCTTTTTTAATGTCCTCAGGAAGAACAGTCATTGCTGTGACTTCTTGACCAGCGCAGTTGGTGGACCATGTGAGGTCCTCTGAGATGTGAGTGCCCAGAAACTTAAAGCTGGACACTCTCTCCACACTTTCCCCATAGATGGAGATTGTAGGTATGTTACAAAACTTACCTTCAGCGGCGGGGGCTGTAATTCTGCCTCTGGCCATGTCCGCGATTTTGGTGCGTTTGAGGGGGTTAAAACGGGGTTTTGTTCCGACCTGGTCATGAATTATATTTTGTTGGAGTGCAAGATGTTGCTAAAGTATCGTTCCTACGGCCATTCTGTGTGTTTAAAAAAAAAATTCAACCGACAAGTTCATCGCTGGAATGATTTTAAAATCAGCTTCTGAAGCCGTCAATGCCGAAAACGGGGACGGATTTTATGCAGGACCAGGTTAAAAAAAAAGTAGTTTATTTTTATGTATAAAAGTGTTGCTTAAGATGTATTTAATTCACATTTTACGTTGTGAAACGGTGATTTTTCTCCCCCGAAGAACCGGCAGTGTATTTGCTGCCGATATGCGGTATAAACTCACCGCAGCCTGAACGTTCTAACTGGTCCCATTCCAGAAAATCACACTCCCAAGCTGATTTAAATGGCCATTAATTTACAGGTATTAACCATTAAATTCCTTCTATTTGGCCTATAAACCCATGACAATGAGATTTTAAAATTATGTTATATTCTGAATTCTTGTGTGAATGTTATTTGTACACTTAGGCTATTTAAAAACGTTAATCTATTCTTAAGAAATTGATAGATGTTTAGATCTAGTAATTGAATTTTGTAATTAGCTACAATTAGGTAACTAACTAACTATATGTTTTAATTTCAAGTCATCTAAGTAAGATTGTTTCATATTTGTTTCAGAATGCTTCAATCTATAATAACTGAAAATTTCATTCAGTTTTAATTTTTAATAAAGTTATCGGCTTTTAAATGTTCTCAATCACAGCTTTTGTGTTAAGTCAATGAAAAAGCAAAAGGGAACAAGATGCTAATTTCCGAGTATGAAAATGATCATAACTTTTTTAATACTGAAGATATGAAAGTGAATTAGGTGTCAAATTAAACTTATTTTTATGCTTTATCTGATGAGATAAATTAAAGACTTGATTTTTAAAATCTCAAAAATTTGTAACATTGCTAGAGATTGGGGCGTATTCTCCATTATGTGACCTCCTGAAGTCAATAATCAGCTCCTTGGTCTTGGAGGTGTTTAGTGACAAGTTGTTACGTGAGCACCAGTCCGCCAGGTTCTGCACCTCCGCTCTGTACTTTGTTTCATCACCGTTGTTGATCAGCCCAATCACTGTTGTGTCATTCCAAATCTTCCCTGGTTTCAGGGCTTTTACTAAGTTTGGCATATGGGCAATGGGTGTATTACAGGGAAAGGTAAAGGGTCATTTTGCAGTAAAGAGCACAATATCTAATTTGTAGACAGCAACTCCCAATATGCAGTGAATTCACACAACAGGTCGCTCCAGTTTGTGGTCAACACTCCCACCGTGTGGATTAGGAAAGAACTGCAGATGCTGGAAAAATCAAAGGTGGACAAAAATGCTGGAGTAACTCAGCGGGTGATGCAGCATCTATGGAGAGAAGGAATAGGTGACGTTTCAGGTCGAGACCCTTCTTCAGACTGATGTCGGGGTAGGGGTGCGGGATAAAGGAAGGAAGAGGCAGAGACAGTCGGCTGTGGGAGAGCTGGAAGGGGAAGGTGGGAGAAAACACTGAAATTGGAGAATGGGAAGATGTGGCCAATGTTGGGATCCCGCTGGAGGTGGCGAAATGTTGGAGGATTATCTGTGGTGTGACTGATGATTAAAGCTGACTTTGAACACCAGACTGTGTCTGTATAGTTCTCTACAACAGCGGTGCCTGCGGGGAAAGACGGGATTCGAGGATGGTGTGCTGCTTTCTTTAGATATGTTAAGGGTAAAAGAGTAGCAAAGTCAAATGTGGGTCCCTTGAAGGCAGACACGGGTCAAATTATTATGTGCAACAAGGAAATGACAGAAGAGTTGAACAGGTACTTCGGATCTGTCTTCACTAAGGAAGACACATAGAAACACAGAAACATAGAAAATAGGTGCAGGAGTAGACGCCATTCGGCCCTTCGAGCCTGCACCGCCATTCAATATGATCATGGCTGACCATCCAACTCAGTATCCTGTACCTGCCTTCTCTCCATACCCCCTGATCCCTTTAGCCATAAGGGCCACATCTAACTCCCTCTTAAATATAGCCAATGAACTGTGGCCTCAACTACCTTCTGTGGCAGAGAATTCCACAGATTCACCACTCTGTGTGAAAAATGTTTTTCTCATCTCGGTCCTAAAAGATTTCCCCCTTATCCTTCAACTGTGACCCCTTGTCCTGGACTTCCCCAACATCGGGAACAGTCTTCCTGCATCTAGCCTGTCCAACCCTTTAAGAAGTTTGTAAGTTTCTATAAGATCCCCCCTCAATCTTCTAAATTCTAGCGAGTACAAGCCGAGTCTATTCAGTCTTTCAAACAATCTCCCAGATGTACTGGAGGACAGAGGATCTAATGGGGTAGAGGAACAAATAAATTTTCAGTAGATTCAGGATCAGTTCCTGTGGATTGGAGGATAGCTAATGTTATCCCACTTTTCAAGAAAGGAGCGAGAGAGAAAACGGGGAATTACAGACCAGTTAGCCTGACCGGTGGTGGGAAAGATGCAGGAGTCAATTATTAAAGAGGTAATAATGGGGCATTTGGATAGCAGTAAAAGGATTAGTCCAAGTCAACATGGATTTATGAAAGGGAAATCATGCTTGACTAACATTCTGGATTTTTTTGATGATGTGACAAGTAAAATGGATGAAGGGGTGATCCAGTGGATGTAGTGTATCTCGACTTTCAGAAAGCCTTTGATAAGGTCCAGCACGGGAGACTGGTGACTAACATTAGAGCACATGGTATTGGGGGTAGGGTGTTGACTTGGATAGAAAATTGGTTGGCAGACCGGAAGCAAAGAGTAGGAGTGAACGGGTCCTTTTCAGAACGGCAGGCAGTAGCGAGTGGAGTGCCGCAAGGCTCGGTGTTGGGGCCGCAACTGTTTACCATATATATTAATGATTTGGAAGAGGGAATTAGGAGCAACACTAGCAAGTTTGCGGATGACACAAAGCTGGGTGGCAGTGTGAACTGTGAAGAGGATGTTAGGAGGTTGCAGGATGACCTGGACAGGTTGTGTGAGTGGGCAGATGCGTGGCAGATGCAGTATAATATAGATAAATGTGAGGTTATCCCACTGATCCCTTTAGCCACAAGGGCCACATCTAACTACCTCTTCAAAACTAGCCAATGAACTGGCCTCAACTACTTACTGTGGCAGAGAATTCCACAGATTCACCACTCTCTGTGTGAAAAAAAATGTTGTTCTAAAAGATTTCCCCCTTATCCTTAAACTGTGATCCCTTGTTCTGGACTTCCCAACATCGGGAACAATCTTCCTGCATCTAGCCTGTCCAACCCCTTAAGAATTTTGTACGTTTCTATAAGATCGCCCCCTCAATCTTCTAAATTCTTGCCAGTACAAGCCGAGTCTATCCAGTCTTTCTTCATATGAAAGTCTTGACATCCCAGGAATCAGTCTGGTGAACCTTCTCTGTACTTCCTCAACGGTAAGAATGTCTTTCCTCAGATTAGGAGACCAAAACTATACGCACCAGATTGATTCCTGGGATGGCGGGACTGTCATATGAGGAAAGATTGAAGAGACTGGGCTTGTATTCACTGGAGTTTAGAATGTCAGGATAGAAGATGGATTGATGCAAGAGGAGTGTGGAACATGCAAGATAAGGTAGAGGAGATATGGCTGTAAAACTGTAATAAAAAGCGGGCGGGCGTCTTCCCTGAATGTTCCAGCCGATGTTTGCAAATAAAGGCCTTTTCGTCTACTTGAAGAATTCTACCTGTCTGTGTCACCTTAAGGACACTTCACATGTCATGCCAGTACCTAACATGGCCACCCTGGGCATCACTCCCTTTTACTTCAATGGGAGTGCCAGCAGTCAAGATGGCCGCCTCCCTGGGCTTCACCTCCCATTGGCTTCAATGGAAAACTGCCAGTAGCTAAGATGGCCGCCCAGACCTTCACACCCAATGGACTGCAATGACAGACTGCCAGTAGAACCTCCCTGCTCCTATACTCAAATCCTTTTGCTATGAATGCTAACATACCATTCGTTTTCTTCACTGCCTGCTGCACCTGCATGCCTACTTTCAATGCCTCCAGTCTGAAGAAGGGTTTCGGTCCGAAACGTTACCTATTTCCTTCGCTCCATAGATGCTGCTGCACCCGCTGAGTTTCTCCAGCATTTTTGTGTGTCTACTTTCAATGACTTGTGTAGGAGCAGGGAGGTTCTACTGCAGTTGTAGAGGGTCTTGGTGAGACCACATCTGGAGTATTGCATACAGTTTTGGTCTCCTAATCTGAGGAAAGACATTCTTGCCATAGAGGGAGTACAGAGACGGTTCACCAGACTGATTCCTGGGTTGTCAGGACTTTCATATGAAGAAAGAATGGATAGACTCGGCTTGTACTTGCTAGAATATAGAAGATTGAGGGGGGATCTTATAGAAACGTACAAAATTCTTAAGGGGGTGGACAGGCTAGATGCAGGAAGATTGTTCCCGATGATGGGGATGTCCAGAACAAGGGGCCACACACAGTTTAAGGATAAGGGGGAAATCTTTTAGGACCGAGATGGGAAAAACATTTTGTCCACAGTGGTGAGTTCATTGGCTATATTTAAGAGGAAGTTAGATGTGGCCCTTGTGGCTAAAGGGATCAGGGGGTATGGAGAGAAGGCAGGTACTGGATACTGAGTTGGATGATCAGCCATGATCATATTGAATGACGGTGCAGGTTCGAAGGGCCGAATGGCCTCTACTCCTGCACCTATTGTCTATGTTTCTATGTTTCTATGTCTCACAAAATATATGTAAACATTTTCTGAGATTTCAGGAAATGCCGGGCCCCCTTTTGGACTCTGGGCTCAGGTCCGATGTACCCCCTGCACCCCACTCTCTCATAGGCCCTGTGAATATGTACGTGCGTATGTGAACACAATACTGTGTGTGGGATGTATCAAAGATCCTATAGCGGAGCAAGATAGGCCACTGCTGCGAAATGCAATGGGCTGACGTGTAGTAGCTACGGAGGGGAACCTGGGCATTTATTCCGCCCATTTTAGTAACCCGGAACCTATCCGACCCGACTCACAGTGTAATCAATGTTGCAGGGGAACGGTTTGTGTGTGTGTGATATAGGGTTAGATTCATAAATCTGTTAGTCCATATTTCTGTTAATTCTTGTTAAAGAATAAAATTTGACTCTGGTAATTGTCTTTTTTAATGTTTTTTAAATCATTTCTTTTTAAGGTGGGATGTAATGTTAAAATTGTACAAGGCATTGGTGAGGCCAATTCTGGAGTATGGTGTACAATTTTGGTCGCCTAAATATAGGAAGGATGTCAACAAAATAGAGAGAGTACAGAGGAGATTTACTAGAATGTTGCCTGGGTTTCAGCAACTAAGTTACAGAGAAAGGTTGAACAAGTTAGGTCTTTATTCTTTGAAGCGCAGAAGGTTAAAGGGGGACGATAGAGGTCTTTAAAATGATGAGAGGGATAGACAGAGTTGACGTGGATAAGCTTTTCCCATTGAGAGTGGGGAAGATTCAAACAAGAGGACATGATTTGAGAATTAAGGAACAGAAGTTTAGGGGTGACATGAGGGGGAACTTCTTTACACAGAGAGTGGTAGCTGTGTGGAATGAGCTTCCAGTGGAAGTGGTGGAGGCAGGTTCGATTTTATTATTTAAAAATAAATTGGATAGGTATATGGACGGGAAAGGAATGGAGGGTTATGGTCTCAGTGCAGGTTGATGGGACTAGGGGAGAATAAGTGTTCGGCACGGACTAGAAGGGCCGAGATGGCCTGTTTCCGTGCTGTAATTGTTATATGGTTATAAGGTTAAATGGCACATAAGCTGTGTTTGAGATGATGTTTGTATTACACTTGCACTCTGTAATTCATTCATCTAATCACACTAATGTAATCACACTGTTCACATCTGCGGTATTTGGGAAAATAATAGCAATATGAAGATTCCAGTTGCTCTAGCCCTGGAATGTTACTTAATGTTTTTGTGCTTATTTTCTATTTACTATGGAGTTGTTTCTCCACAAATAAAAAGGGGTCTGGTCTTCCCAAAAGCCAGAGAGTGGAATGAGATCTGTCTGTAATGGTGGGGTTATCTAATTGAAGAATTTCACAAAATTAAATTTGTTTTTAGCAAGATTTACAAAAGATGTCTAACTTAAGGATGGTTTTAATCTACGAGCACACAACTGACTAGATTGTGCAGCAAAGATCCACTATAAGATCTTTGGTCTGTACCTTTGTTAGGTTCCTAAAAATGGGCTCAACAAATTGATCCCAGCAGCCCACGTTTGGTGCCCATTGTAAACAGTTTAACAAAGAGGAGAGTTAAAACCACCTCTGAAAGCTGCCTGTATGTCTTCAAAGACAATGGATTCAGCTGCAGAAAGTAAACAAACATGCACTTAATAACCATCGAGGACTGTGTTAATTATCGGGGATGCGAGGATGAGAAAGGAAGGAGCACACAAGATAAGTAGGAAGTTTAAAACAAATACAACATGTGCTAATTGCCTGCCTTCCTGCATATTTAATGTAGCAGTGAAGCCGGCGCATGTGCGGATGTGCGGAGCTCTTCTAGAGAGTGCGCATGCGCAGGACATTTCCGGAGTGTGCGCATGTGCAAAGTATTTTGGGCGGGAAAAGCCTGCAGAATCAGCCATGTTTGCCAGACGTTTGTGAGTTTATGTATTAAACAAATAAGTTGCTTAAAGCTTAAATAAAGTTAAGTTAATTACGAGTAGTGAAAGTTTCATTTATCTCACACCAATTTAAGCAACTTATTCTTAGAAGTCAAACAGTCCGACTTGGAATGGAGAAACTACTGAAACCACAACGCTTGGATCTGGATCCCAACTCACCTGCTGTTGCTGCAAAGGATTGGAAGCACTGGCTTCGTAAACTAAATAACTTCTTTGATGAAAGGTACACAAAAATGCTGGAGAAACTCAGCGGGTGCAGCAGCATCTATGTTGCGAAGGAAATAGGCAACGTTTCGGGCCGAAACCCTTCTTCAGACTGATGGGGGGTGTGGGGGAGAAGGAAGGAAAAAGGGAGGAGGAGGAGCTCGAGGGCGGGGGGGGGGATGGAGGGATGGGAGGAGACAGCTCGAGGGTTAAGGAAGGGGAGGAGACAGCAAGGGCTAGCAAAATTGGGAGAATTCAACGTTCATGCCATCGGACGCAAGCAACCCAGGCGGAATATGAGGTGCTGTTCCTCCAATTTCCGGTGTTGCTCACTCTGGCAATGGAGGTGACCCAGGACAGAGAGGTCGGATTGGGAATGGGACGGGGAGTTGAAGTGCTGAGCCACCGGGAGTTCAGGTAGGTTATTGCAGACTGAGCGGAGGTGTTCGGCGAAATGATCGCCCAATCTCCGCATAGTCTCCCCGATGTAAATCAGCTGACATCTAGAGCAGCGGATGCAGTAGATGAGGTTGGAGGAGATACAGGTGAACCTTTGTCACACCTGGAACGACTGCTTGGGTTCTTGAATGGAGTCGAGGGGGGAGGTGAAGGGACAGGTGTTGCATTTCTTGCGGTTGCAGCGGAAAGTGCCCGGGGAGGGGGTGGTACGGGAGGGAAGGGAAGAATTGACAAGGGAGTTGCGGAGGGAGCGGTCTTTGCAGAAGGCAAACATAGGGGGAGATGGGAAGATGTGGCGAGTGGTGGGGTCACGTTGGAGGTGGCGGAAATGGCAGGGGATTATGTGTTGTATTTACCGGCTGGTGGGGTGAAAGGTGAGGACTAGGGGGACTCTGCCCTTGTTGCGAGTGCGGGGATGGGGAGAGAGCAGTGTTGCGGGGTATGGATGAGACCCTGGTGCGAGCCTCATCTATGGTGGCGGAGGGGAATCCCCGTTCCCTGAAGAACGAGGACATTTCCGATGCCCTGGTGTGGAACGTCTCATCCTGGGAACAGATGCGGCGTCTGCGGAGGAATTGGGAGTAGGGGATGGAGTCTTTACAGGAGGCAGGGTGGGAAGACGTGTAGTCCAGATAGCCATGTGAGTCAGTTGGTTTGTAGTGTATGTCGGTCAGATGTCTGTCCCCTGCGATGGAGATGGTGAGGTCAAGGAATGGTAGGGAAGTGTCGGAAATGGTCCAGGTGTATTGGAGTGCCGGATGGAAGTTGGTGGTGAAGTGGATAAAGTCAGTCAGTTGTGTGTGGGTGCAGGAGGTGGCCCCAAAGCAGTCGTCAATGTAACGGAGGTAGAGGTCGAGGATGAGGCCCTGGTACGTATTGAACAAGGATTGTTCAACGTACCCGACAAAGAGGCAGGCGTAGCTGGAGCCCATGAATGTGCCCATAGCTACGCCTTGTGTTTGGAGGAAATGTGAGGAGTCAAACGTAAAGTTGTTGAGGGTGAGGACCAACTCCGCTAGGCGGAGGAGAGTGTCAGTGGCTGGGTATAGGTTGCTCCTCTGGTCGAGGAAGAACCAGAGGGCTTTGAGGCCATCCTGGTGGGGGATGGAGGTGTAGAGTGACTTAGTGATTTTGCTAGCCCTTGCTGTCTCCTCCCCTTCCTTAACCCTTGCTCTGTCTCCTCCCATCCCCGCGCCCTCGGGCTCCTCCTCCTCCCTTTTTCTTTCCTTCTCCCCCCCACCCCCCATCAGTCTGAAGAAGGGTTTCGGCCCGAAACGTCGCCTATTTCCTTCACTCCATAGATGCTGCTGCACCTGCTGAGTTTCTCCAGCATTTTTGTGTACCTTCGATCTTCCAGCATCTGCAGTTCCTTCTTGAAAACTGCTTTCATGAGTGTGGCAATGATGCACCAGACAGACTCAAGACATTAATAAGATTTGTCTCTTGTGATGTATATGATTACATAGAGGAATGTACAACTTATGATTCTGCTATTGATGTACTAAGCAAACTCTTCGTTAAGACACCCAACGTGATATTCGCTCGACACCTCCTTGCTACTCGGAAACAAAAACCTGGTGAATCACTTGATGAATTTTTACAAGAACTTCAAAGACTTAGTAAAGACTGTGCCCTCAAAGCAGTTACGGCGGATCAATATCGACAGGAAGTTATTCGAGACACTTTTATCAATGATTTGGCATCGCCTTTAATACGACAGGAGACTATTAGAAAACAAAACCTTGGATTTACAGTCAGCTTACAATCAAGCTTACTCTTTAGACTTGGCTCAGAAAAATTCAGATGCTTATGGCTCATCTAATGTGTATTCTGCTGCGACTACGCCAATGTTAAGGTTCATTTTCTTAAAACAGACAACGTACAATGTTGGGTAAAACCAATACAAGCTTTAATGATCATTTAGCTAGAGAGTGCTAGGAGATACAAAGTCAAGCATATAGCAGATGCTTAACTCCTCCCAGGCCATCACTCTAATGAATGAAGACATACAGCATCTTTTTATACTGTTTTGGAAACATAGTCACATGTTCATACAGAATGGCAGCAATGACGTCTAACATATCAATCACAGCTCTACCCATTCAAAGCATGCTTGTCTCTAATACAATATACTCATGCTATGGTTATATCGATCTTAGTTTAGTTACGAAACCCCAAATAACAGGAAGTTAGTCAAAGGTCTATCATCTGCTGTACCACTCTGTGACAGGAACCACACAGCTGGGTAGCAAGCAGAGTTGTGAAAGTGTGGCAAGAAATGGTGTCCCCCGCATGTTTTGATAGCGATGTCCATGCCTGGAGGGGCGGGTTGGAATGTTGGGGTGATGTTGCCGCAGTCCCGGGGAGATGGAACCTTGACACAAACTAACATTCTATAATGTAGCATTTTGAACGATGCACACAATGGGCAGGAAGATAAACAGACACAGACACAGACAGACGGCGTTGGAGGAGGTCGTGTTTGCTCTGTTTAGCTCAACCATCTCTACCCGACCCCACCCTGCCCTACCCTCACCAGAAGGGGAGTGGTTGAAGTTGCCACGCTCCAGCTCCTTATTCCCAGCGCCGCGGGGAAGCTTCTGCCGCTCGGACCCGCAGGGACCATCACACCGTGAGTCTGTCATGTCGGTCCCTGGCCCTGCACAGGTGACCGCTCTTCCCCGTGTTGGGGGCCCTGCGGACGGGGGTGGCTCCCAGCCTCACCCCCTTGACTGCCTCCCCTTAAACACCGACCCACGGCAGCGCTGTCAGAGCCAAGAGGCGTTTCACCGCTGAATGAACCAACCGCCCATTTTAAAGAGGTATTGTACAAGATGCTAATAATAGTCTGTATTTACACCATTAAGGTGTATTATCGCTGTGAGGATTTGCTGCTTCTTCTCTGGCACTTTAACTTTGGATCACAAGTTTATAGTTTACGTTTATTATTGTCAATATGATCCACCGTTTGGTTTGGTGGATCATACATTGCGGTGTCCAGTTCAAGGAGAGGCCAAAGGCTGCTGTTTTGGAAACAGTATGGAACCTTCACGCTCTCTTGAAGGTCCTGTGCTAATCCTGGGCATTAGCCTCTGTCTACCTTCTTTTTGTATCAGTGCAGGGCTGGATTTACGTATAAGCTGGGCAAGTTTAAGCTTAGGGCCTCAAGATCTAGGGTGGCCTCGCAGAGCCGGATTCACCACTAGGCTTCATAGGCTTCATAGGCCTAGGGCATCGAAATCTAGGCGACCTCCAGCCAAGGCAGGATACCTGGCGTTCAACTCTGGGCACCCCCCCCTCGCTATCTCTATATCTCTCTGTCTGTCAACTCTCCGTCTCCACCCACCATCCGTATCTGTGTCCGGGCTGCAGGGTTCCCGCTCTCCTCTCGCTTCTCATCCACGGCCAGTGCATCATCGGCCGCCCTACGCTTGCGCGCTGCCACGGCAACTGGTCGGCGCTGGGCACTTTGTGGGGTATCTGGCCGCCATTGCTGTCCGGTCGCCACCTCGCCGCAACCGCTGAAAACCAACGCAGAATCACTCCCTGACCCTGGATCTGGAGTAACTCCCTGGAGTAACTCTCTTGTTTCTGGTTTCCTGGTCCTCCATTAATATTCTAAATTGAATTTAAACTGGAGATGGTAAAGGGCTGAACAATAACAGCCTATTGCATTTTATCTGTTTATTTATTGTGTATATATATGGTCTATGGTATATAAACATAATTAACTTTTATCTCCTGTTCTGTATTATGTTTACATATTCTGTTGTACTGCAGCAAGCAAGAATTTCATTGTCCTATCTGGGACACATGACAATAAAACTCTCTTGACTCTTGACTTGGACTTAACCAAAAAAGGGTTCTTGGGGGAAAAAAGAGGTGCCTTAAATTTAGTTGCGTCTGGTTGGGTAACTATGGTAGGGTGAAGACTATTCCATGCTTTAATTGTGCAGGAGAACTCCATGGAGCAGGGCTGTGGATGGATGGGAGCAGTGGTCCTGGGCTGTGGATGGATGGGAGCAGTGGTCCTGGGCTGTGGATGGATGGGAGCAGTGGTCCTGGGCTGTGGATGGATGGGAGCAGTGGTCCTGGGCTGTGGATGGATGGGAGCAGTGGTCCTGGGCTGTGGATGGGAGGAGTGGTCCTGGGCTGTGGATGGATGGGAGCAGTGGTCCTGGGCTGTGGATGGGAGCAGTGGTCCTGGGCTGTGGATGGGAGCAGTGGTCCTGGGCTGTGGATGGATGGGAGCAGTGGTCCTGGGCTGTGGATGGGAGCAGTGGTCCTGGGCTGTGGATGGATGGGAGCAGTGGTCCTGGGCTGTGGATGGATGGGAGCAGTGGTTCTGGGCTGTGGATGGGAGCAGTGGTCCTGTGCTGTGGATGGGAACAGTGGTCCTGGGTAGAGACAGGGAGTCTCCCCTTGTGCCTGATGTGGATCTACATCTCCAGGGCATGAGGTCGGTGAGAACACTATCGCTTTCTACTGAATTGTGTTTGCATCTTTGATTAATTGTGCTGACTTTTACTTTCAATTGTTGTCATTTGAAGTGTCCAAGGTTTTTAATGTTGATATTTTTCTGGTACAACTGGAATTGTGTTGTTTCTGTGCTCTATCTCCAAACTAAACGGATGTTTCCACTAGTGGGAGAGTCTCGCACCAGAGGGCACAGTGTCAGAATAAAAGGATGTAACTTTGGAATCTTATTTGTGTAATTCCCTGCCACAGACGGCAGTGGAGGCCAAATCACTGGATGGATTTAGGAGAGAGTTAGATGGAGCTCTAGGGGGTAGTGGAATCAAGGGATATGTGGAGAAGGCAGGCATGGGTTATTGATTGGGGATGATTAGCCATGATCGCAATGGATGGTGGTGCTGGCTCGAAGGGCCAAATGGCCTCCTCCTGCACCTATTTTCTATGTTTACTAAAGTGATGATACCCTAACCTTATCACAACTGAAATTGAATCTGGCTGATGTAAATATAGAAACAAAGACTTGTAGAAGCTGGTTTATACCAAAGATAGACACAATGCTGGAGTAACTCAGTGGGTCAGGCAGCATCTCTGGCGAAACAAGAGATTTTGGGATGGAATAAAAGGGTTCTTACCCAAAATATCACCCATCCTTTTCCTCCAGAGATGGTGCCTGACCAGCTGAGTTTCTCCAGAACTCTTATCATTGTTACTCGTACCAAGGACAGTCCCCATGCCCCCCATTGCAGGCAGTGAAGAAAGCGAATGGCCTGTTGGCCTTTATAACAAGAAGAATCGAATATAGGAGCAAAGAGGTCCTTCTGCAGTTGTACAGGGCCCTAGTGAGACCACACCTGGAGTATTGTGTGCAGTTTTGATCCCCTAATTTGAGGAAGGACATTATTGCTATTGAGGGAGCCCAGCGTAGGTTCACCAGGTTAATTCCCAGGATGGCGGGACTGTCATGTGCTGAGAGAATGGAGGGGCTGGGCTTGTACTCTCTGGAGTTTAGAAGGATGAGAGGACACACTAGCGGCAGGAAACATGTTCCCGATGTTGGGGGAGTCCAGAACCAGGGGCCACAGTTTAAGAATAAGGAGTAAGCCATTTAGAACAGATATGAGGTAACACTTTTTTTCACAGAGAGTTGTGAATCTGGAATTATCTGCCTCAGAAGGCGGTGGAGGCCGGTTATCTGGAAACTTTCAAGAGAGAGCTAGATAGGGCTTTTAAAGATAGCGGAGTCAGGGGATATGGGGAGAAGGCAGGAACAGGGTACTGATTGTGGATGATCAGCCATGATCACATTGAATGGTGGTGCTGGTTCGAAGGGCCGAATGGCCTCTACTCCTGCACCTGTTGTCTATTGTCCTCACCTTCCACCGTCACATACAACAGATAATCCTCCAAAATTTCGCCACCTCCAGCAGGATCCCAACATTGGCCACATCTTCCCATTCTCCAATTTCAGTGTTTTCTCCCTCCTTACTCTTTCCAAGCTCTCCCACAGCCTACTGTCTCTGCCTCTTCCTTCCTCTATCCTGCCCACCCCAACTTCAGTCTGAAGAAGGGTCTCGACCTGAAAAGTCACCTATTCCTTCTCTCCATGGATGCTGCCTCACCCGCTGAGTTACTCCAGCATTTTTGTCCACCTTTGATTTTACCAGCATCTGCAGTTCTTTCTTAATCCACACGGTGGGAGTGTTGACCACAAATTGGAGCGACCTGTTATGTGAATTCACTACAGTTTAGGAGTTGCTGTCTACAAATTAGATATAATTATGCTCTTTACTGCAAAATGGTTCTTTGTTGCTCTGTGACCCTTTACGTTTCCCCGTAATGCCCCCATTGCACAGATGCCAAACTTAGTAAAAGCCCTGAAACCAGGGAAGATTTTGGATGAAAATCAAGGAACTGCAGGTGCTGGTTGACAAAAATAAGGCACAGTGCTGGAGTAACTCAGCGGGTCAGGCAGCATCTGTGGAGAACATGGATAGGTGTCGTTTCACAGGGTGCTGGTGAAACATAGATAATAGGTGCAGGAGTAGAGGGCATTCGGACCTTCGAGTCTGCACCGCCATTCAATATGATCATGACTGATCATCCAACTCAGTATCCTGTACGTGCCTTCTCTCCATACCCCCTGATCCCTTTAGCCACAAGGGCCACATCTAACTCCCTCTTAAATATAGCCAATGAACTGTGTGGCCTGAACTATCCTCTGGGGCAGAAAATTCCACAGATTCACCACTCTCTGTGTGAAAAATGTTTTCCTCATCTCGGACCTAAAAGATTTCTCCCTTATCCTTAAACTGTGACCTCTTGTTCGGGACTTCCCCAACATTGGGAATAATCTTCCTGCATCTGGCCTGTCCAACCCCTTAAGAATTTTGTAAGTTTCTATAAGAACCCCCCTCAATCTTCTAAATTCTAGCGAGTACAAGCCGAGTCTATCCAGTCTTTCTTCATATGAAAGTCCTGACATCCCAGGAATCAGTCTGGTGAACCTTCTCTGTACTCCCTCTATGGCAAGAATAACTCAGCGGGTCAGGCAGCATCTGTGGAGAACATGGATAGGTGACGTTCCACAGAGTGCTGGAGTAACTCAGCGGGTCAGGCAGGATGCCCTTAGTAAAGAGAACAGGTTTGGTGGGCAACTCTGTGAGGGAGTTGACTAATTGTGTACAGGGTTTGATGCCCATAGTAAGAGTTACAGCATTGGGCAACTCTGTCGGGGAGTTCACTGTTTGTGTGAAGTGTTGTCTTTGATATAGCTGGCATGTTGCTGTGCCAGGCTGATTATGAAAATACTCAATGTATTCTTCTACCCTGTAGGATTCACTACTGCAGACACATTTAAATTTCACTGGACCTTAATTGGTACATGTGACGATAAACTGACCTTGAAACATTGGGCCTAGAATTATTTTTCCCGGCCCTGTCCATCCAGTGTTTGATATTTTGAGGTGAATGTAGAATCTTCTCACCTGCTGCTGTTTCTCCCTCTACAGTTATTCTACAGAGAAGGTTCACCAGACTGATTCCTGGGGTGGCAGGACTTTCATATGAAGAAAGACTGGATAGACTCGGCTTGTACTCGCTAGAATTTAGAAGATTGAGGGGGGACCTTATAGAAACTTACAAAATTCTTAAAGGGTTGGACAGGCTAGATGCAGGAAGATGCATCCCGATGTTGGGGAAGTCCAGAACAAGGGGCCACACACAGTTTAAGGATAAGGGAGAAATCTTTTAGGACCGAGACGAGAAAAACATTTTTTTTCACACACAGAGAGTGGTGAATCTGTGGAATTCTCTGCCACAGAAGGTAGTTGAGGCCACAGTTCGTTGGCTATATTTAAGAGGGAGTTAGATGTGGCCCTTGTGGCTAAAGGGATCAGGGGGTATGGAGAGAAGGCAGGTACAGGATACTGAGTTGGATGATCAGCTATGATCATATTGAATGGCGGTGCAGGCTCGAAGGGCAGAATGGCCTCTACTCCTGCACCTATTGTCTATGTTTCACTAAATATATGGAAATATTTTCTGAGATTTCAGGAAATTCCGGGCCCCCTTTTGGACTCTGGACCCGGGTCCGATGTTCCCCCCGCACCCCACTCTCTCATCGAGCCCTGTGAATATGTACGTGTGCACATAAACACAATAGTGTGTGTGGTCGTGTACCTTTGTTAGGTTCCTACAAATGGCCTCAACAAATTGGTCTCAGCAGCCCCCAGATTTGGTGCCCGTTGTAAACAGTTTAACAAATTTAATTTTAGGTTATATTTTATTTGTTTCCAAGTTCTAATTGTACTGTGTATAATTGGATTTTTATTGTATTTTGTGTTATTCAGATTCATTGGTGAGAGGAGGATCGGTCCTATATTGCAAGGGGAACAATCCTCCCTCTCCATTATAAACCAATCCACCTGCTGGGCAGAGTTGTCCAGCAGGTGAATCATATTTTGATATTTACTGCCCAATAATAGTACATAAAGTTATGAAGTGCTAAACCGCCCAATTGTTTGGGTTTGCTCAAGTGAGTTCTTTGTATTCTGTGGGATTTATAATCCCATGTAAAATTTGTATGTCTGAGTCCAGTTTTTAAAAAACTTTTTGGTAGGTATATAGGAATTGATTGGAATAGGTATAGAATTTGTGGTAGAAAGATCATTTTTATAGCATTTATTCGACCTATTAAAGACATCGGAAGAGTTTTCCAGAATTTAATTAAAGTATTTATTTCTTAAGTAGGGGACTATAATTTGCATTAAAACATAGCTTGATATTTTCTAGTGATTTCAATTCCAAATATTTAAATTTTTTGTAGCTATTTTAAAAGGGAAATTTAAGAAGTGTGTTGAGTCTTTTGGTTTTATCGACATCATTTCATTTTTATTCCAATTATTCTGTAGCCTGAGAAAGACAGTTTAACAAAGAGGAGAGTTGAAACAATCTCTGAAAGCTGCCTGTATGTCTCCAAAGACAATTGATTCAGCTACGAAAGTAAACAAACATGTACATTAATAACCATTGAGGACTGTGTTAATTGTCGGCCTGCGAGGATGAAGAAAGGAAGGGGCACACAAGATAAGTAGGAAGTTTAAAACAAATACAACATGTGCTAATGGCCTGCCTTCCTGCATATTTAACGCAGCATTGGAGACAAGATTCGAACTTCAAACACATGACCTGTGGAAGGTGTTTGCAAGAGAATGGAAGAGGGGCTGCAGAATATCATTAACAACTTTGATTGCCTGCAACCCTGC